>NW_025963813.1:15247229-15252229 GCF_023055435.1 Haliotis rufescens
CACTGCTGGACCTCATAGAACATCACCGCCTGTCACCTGTGTTCTTGAATAAGGAGCAATGGCGTCTCAATGTTGCGCGTTTGATGGACCAACACAAATAAACATGCTGAACTTGTGACATTGGGTAACTTTCGCCACCGCACCTGAACTGTTAGGTTAACGGTAGATACGTGTGTACCGTTATACCTAATTGCTCGGGTTACCGTTATACCTAATTGCTCGGGTTACCGTTATACCTAATTACTCGGGTTACCGTTATACTTAATTACTCGGGTTACCGTTAAACTTAATTAGTCGGGTTACCGTTATACCTAATTACTCGGATTACCGTTATGCCTAATTACACAGGTAACAAACAAAAGAAGTGAAAATCAGACATTGTACTTACTTTCGCCACTGCATGTGGATGCAAACACAACGATCATGAGCGAAATATGAAAAACCGCGCCCATCTCTCCGTGGTTGTGGTACACTGTAGCGTCCTCACCGACTGACACCCCAAACTTCTCCTCATGCTACACTGCTGTGGGTTCAGTGAAGCGTGGCGGCATAAAATTAGGCCATGGTTGGGGGGACAGGTGCCGGCAGGCGCATTGCTTGCTCCTGCGCAAAAATAGTGAAGCCGCGGGTCTGCATGATGTATGCAGTCGGTAAGAACAGGCGTTTTGGGGTTTTACCCGTGCACCGTCGTCGTCTCTTCAATGGAAATGGATCCCGTTTTACATACGGAAAGCTCAAAGTCCCAAAACGCGTCGAAATGTTTGTTTAGCATTTACAGGTGTGTGTGTGAGTGTAAGAGAATGACAGAGCGAGAGGGAATATTTGGGAGGACTGACCTGCCTATGTAAACCGCGTCTGTATCGCTTCACGTTAAAAATAGCTCGCAAAAACAGGCTGTGGTGCAATGGCTGATAAAAACCTACGCGCTTTAACCATTACAGATAATTAGTCCTCCGCCTCTCGGAGGGAGTGTGTGTGTGTGTGTGTGGAGGTGGGGGTGGGGAGACTCCGGGTTCCAGACCCACCATGGCACCAATCACAGACTTGGATAATGCATGTCATCGTATCCCATTTGCGTGGATCGATGCTCATGATGTCGATCACTGGATTGTATGGTCCAGTCTCGATTATTTACAAGCCGACGTCATGTAGCTGAAATATTGCTGAGCGCAGCGTTAAACAAGAAACAATGCAAAAAGACACACGTACACTTAATGAACAATGATAAATAGATTGGCGAATATATAAGTTAGAACCGGCCAAAGGAATATTGTTGGAGATATGATAGGAGATAGGAGATATGGACAAAAAATTCTGTCTACATTACTGAGGTCTCTGTCTGATTTTATAACACACTGTTTTCTGCACAGGGCCTTATAGGTTAAACCGACAATAAGACTTGTAGTCGCCTACAATCAAAGTAACCTATATGTCTACTTTATTCAGAAGCGCAAAACACAATAACATGTTAAGCGTTCGGAATTATCCGCTGGTCACCGAAACGCCATAGTGAGTGTTTGTCCAGTCAGCAAAACCTGGACGTTTCACCTCCTTGTAGTAAGTACACCTTTAATACAAGGGCAACGCGAGGTCAAACAGATTAAAAAGAAAATGAGCTGGTGAAAGCAAGATATGCGCATTGATTTGGCTGACCTGATTGTAACGCATGACTTGAAATTCCGTTTTGCACACACTTAAGGGTAGAACATTCCTTTGTGGAAGAGCACGTTTTGAAATTAAGCTGCTCTTGGTCAAGCTCTCGATGGTTTCTTTTGAATAGGTATAATGCGACCCGTGAAGATGCGGGTAGAGAATAGGACTTCAGCAACCCATGCTTGTCTATAGAGGCGATTGTGCTTGTCGTGAGAGACGACTAACTAGATCGGGTGGTCAGGTTGGCTGACTTTATTGATGCATGTCATCGTATCCCAATTGCGTGGATGGATGCTCATGATGTCAGTCACTCCATGACTCCATTTTTTTACAGATCACTGTCCTATTCAGCCCGACAATCAAAAGCTATGGCCCATGTCATTGTGGTACATTGTGCAAAACCACACGATCCATTAAGGTAAGTGCTAGTGAGGAGGCGTGTAAACTCTAGTAAAGATCTAGTATGTGATAGCAACGCTGTTGACAAGCCACGTGTCCTGTCGTTCATGAAACGTGAAATGTAAACGCATTGGGCCCTGATTGGTTTGATCCCAATTGCGTGGATAGATGCTCATAACATCAATCACTGGATTGTCTGGTCCAGACTCGATTATTACAGACCGCCGTCATATAGCTGGAGGGGCGGTGGGGTGGCCTAGTGGTTAAAGCGTTCGCTCGTCACGCCGAAGACCCGGGTTCGATTCCCGACATGGGTACAAAGTGTGAAGCCGATTTCTGGTGTTCCCCGCCATGATATTGCTGGAATATTGCTAAAAGTGGCGTAAAACCATACTCACGCACTCACTCACTTTATGATTACAATTCAGGTCCATGCAGTTAATCGTCATGGGATTTTTGCTTCACTCCTCCCAGACAACGGATCTTCTCTCATCCTCCATTACATGTATATATTGTGTTGGAATAACGATGGTTATTTTTCAATTGCAAATCACTGAAATGTCCCATAAAGATATAGTAAACTAAGGTTATAACGAACTCAAAGGGACCACTAATTTTAGTTCGTTATAACCGTAGTTCGTAATAAGCATATATACAGCATACATACAACAAATGTCCGGGACTAAAAATAAGTTCGTTATGTTGGTCAGTCCGTTATAAGCGTGTTCGTTATAACCGTAGTTTACTGTACTAGGATACTGAAATATATTGAGTACCTGAGGGAACTAAAGATCCGAAAAGTCTAAATCTAACAGTTAGCTAATCTCATTCGCTATTATGAATATTTGCAAATTGTAACCATTGACGCTAGGGTCCAAGGTGGTATCGTGTGGTAATTCAAGACTGTGAGTTCAAATTGTTTCATGACCTTAGCCTAATCATTTATTTGGTTTAGTTTGCTGTTTAACGCCGCACCCAGCAATATTCCAGCTGTATGACGGCGGTCTGTAAATAATCGAGTCAGGACCAAACAACCCAGTGATTGAATTCATGAAAATCGATGCACGAATTTGGGATACGATGACATGCATCAACTAACCAGCGAGCCTGACCGTTAGTCGCCTCTTACGGCAAGCATGGGCTGCTGAAGACATAGACCACCCCGGATCTGCGCGGACGTCCGGTAGCTAGACTCATTGAAACTAGTAGGGTTTCGATCCTGTCCGACGCTGAAGCACATGTAGCAGAACACATGTGGTGTCTCCCTTGTATACTCCCCAGGGAGCTGAGAATGAAAACCGGGTGCGCACTGATCCAATGTATTAATGCAGTACGCTTCAGTACGTGGATTTGCCGCATTAGAAATATGCAGAAAAAATTGACATAACACACAAGTAATAAAACAAGGCTGGAATCTTCCGTTTAGTTAAAAAGTGCTGTCTCAGCTCACGCCTTCTCTGAAAACCACCTGGCATGTGTAACTAACGGAACAAATGAATCGTGAGGTGGAATGTGACCGCTTCCCTTCGAACTGTCACCCACTTTAGTGACGTATGACTGCTGACATTGTTTCACCTGACCCTGACCCTAACAAACCTGGTTGTCGAACGAGGGTTACATTCAGGAGTTTATGTTAATGATGGTGCCCCATTTCTTTTAACCTCAACCGGGGTATTCCAACCGACAGTAACGGGCTGCACGGCTGATTCCGAATACAAGATATCATTTCTCTCGCTTCAATGGGGGTGCCGTGAAAGGCGACTGTGCTTGTCGTAAGAGGCGACTAACGGGATCGGGTGGCCAGGCTCGCTGACTTGGTTGAAACATGTCATCGTATCCTAATTGCGTGGATCGATGCTCATGTCAATCACCTGACTGTCTCTTCCAGACTCGATTATTTACCGACCGCCATAATAAAGCTGGAATATTGCTGAGTGCGGTGTTTAACAACAAACCAACCAACCAACGCTTCAATGGGAATAACATTTGAAAGGGAAGAGGACTAACAACCCGTGCGGCGATGTACTGCCATACAATCTCGGCCATCTATTTGACATTCCAGAATTTTCTTTTGTTCAGTTTTCAAATTTGCCACAATATTCATCAAAGGTAGTCCCGAATGAATGTCGTCATCTCGAAACTAGTCCCGTAAAGCTCGAGAATGCTGCTTTCTGGTTGGATAATGAAGACTTCAAGTCAGTCAAAAACCGGTCTGGGGATTTAGCGGGGGAAAAATGTCCCCGAAAAAATAGACGTTGCCTGCTACAATAATTACATTGTTGCTAGGGGATGGGGCTGAAAAGCCTAGAGACAGGATAAGGGCGAACCAGGATTCGAAGCAACGACCCTAGGTTTCCGGCGTGCCCAAGAGACGCAACTCTGCACAGCAAATTGCGGAGCTTTTGACGACTGGGCCCCCGACCCCTCTGCGTTAAAGGAAGATCGTCTGTGCGATGTGCAAACACGTTGAAGGTGGGAGCCTTCGCGGAATATAATTTCAAAACCATATGATATTTCTAAAGTGATCATTTGGCGTTTAAAGAAACGATCTCAGGTTTCCAGCACGGCTAAGAGTTACACAAGACTTAAAATAATACACATCTTTATGGATTTTAAGAGTCAGTTAATTCCCTTGCCTCGCGAAGATGAATAAAACACCACCAAAAGGATAACTTTCGTTTAAACTTTGCTTAGGGGAAGTTGCATTAACATATAGCAATTTATAAGTTCACGGTAAGTGGTACTGTGCACAGCGCACAGGTCACAAATCAGGCGATAACGTTGGTCGCGTGTGTTGTTCAACAGCTTGACTCCTGAGAGTTTCTAGGGCTTCGGTCCTGCCCCACACTGAAGCACATGTAGCACACGTGGTGTCTCCTTGGGCAGGTGACTTTGTTCGAGATGTATCTCTGTTCACCAAGCAGTGAATGGGTACCCGGTAGAATGAG
>NW_025963813.1:15257229-15507229 GCF_023055435.1 Haliotis rufescens
AGATATGTGTGCTTATCATAGAAAAAAGGGGGGAGGGCAAGTGGGCCATATAATAATAATTTTACTTTAACAACCTGATCAACATGTTATGGTTGGAAATGGGCGTACACAATTGTCACCAGATGTAAAACAGGGGGGATAGGTTGGCCACTCCCAGAGCCCCCCCCACCCCCGACGCCCGCTGGTAATATTACTGGTCACCCTGACATGTACATGCCGGAGCTAGGTCACCGGGACCAAGGAAATATACACAATGAAATTGACAATGGCTGATTTCACTTGCTATACCTGTCACTACTCTTGTCATACACGTGGCGCTATTAAGTCAAACGTTATGTACTTAAACACTTCGAAAAGGCATAAAATCATTTTTGTCAAAATGGTTATAAAAATCAAGTTACGTTGTTCTGTGTATTCCGATATGAGGTAATCAAACTCTATCATGTTTTTCGGGTTCAAATCTCATATGATGAGTTTCGAGATTGGCTTGAGCCGAAAAACACACCGTGTCTGAATCTTGAAAACATGAGTCTGCGTTTTCATTGTGTCAGTATTTAAAAAGTAATTAAGATATGTTGTAACAGACTTTTGAAAATACAACAGTTAAAACATTACCATAAAATAGATAAGAATATGCATGATGAAAATACGTTTTATAATGATGAAGATGACGAAATAGGATGAGACTGACGATAACTATCATCATGATAGAATAAGTAAAAATGATTGTTATACAATGCTAAAATGAAGTAAGCGTGACGTTCGACATGAGGTATTTAGTAGCCAGTTGGAGTTGGTGTTTAATATTGTAAGATGTATGTGAACACGTTTAGAGGGGACGGGTCGTTTAAAGCGCCGCATTTCGCTATGCAGAGTTGCGTCCCTTGGGCACGCCAGAAACCTACGATTGTGGGTTCGAATCCCGGTTCGCCCCGATTATGTTTCTAGGTTTGTCAGCACCATACCCGTGCTCGTGGGTTTCACCGAAGTGGTAAACGTCCGAGACCTGCATCACTTCGGGCTCTCCTCCCACATTAAGCTGACCTAATGTTAGCAACAGATCGTGATATGACTAGAATGCTGTTCAAAGGGGCGTTAAACCAAACTCACTCAATCAACCACTGTAAAGACGATTAAAGAAGACTTTAATGTCGCAGCATCTTCTACAACCACCTCGTGCCGGGGTTAAAGGCTAAGTGAGTGAGTGAGTATGGTTTTACGCCTCTTTTAGCATTATTCCAGCTATATCACGGCGGGGAACACCAGAAATGGGCTTCACACATTGTACCCATGTCGGGAATCGAACCCGGGTCTTCGGCGTGACGAGCGAACGCTTTAACCACTAGGCTACTCGACCGGCCCTTAAAGGCTAAGACAACGAGGACGTCACTGGGGCAGTAAACGGCTCGAAAATAAAAAGTATGGTCATAAGTTCATTCTTTTCACTGAGAATACTAGTGTCGATGTTGCGATATTTTCTTCTGTTTGGTGAACCAGCCTAAAGGTCTCAACATTGGCCTGTTCTTTCCTCATGTCTGTATACTTGTAGGGCGGTCGGGTAGCCTAGTGGTTAAAGCGTTCGCTCGTCACGCCAAAGACCCGGGTTCGATTCCCGACATGGGTACAATGTGTGAAGCCCATTTCTGGTGTCCCCCGCCGTGATATTGCTGGAAAATGTCTAAAAGCGGCGTAAAACCATAGTCACTCCCTCTGTATACTTGTAGATAGTGGGATGGCTAGAACAGGATATCTCTCACTCTTTTGTTTTCAGGTTTGCTAATGATTGTGTGACCGGTACAAAAATATATACACATGGCATAATTACTAATTGTATAAACTGCCTTTATGAAAATCATCTTAAAGTGTTCATCTCTCAGGTATCCACATAATCAGATACTAATTGAGCAGTGTTCACCCTGTGAAGTGTTCACCTGCACAGGTCCACTTTAGTCATACAGGTGAGGTGAGGTGAAATTGGGTTTAACGTCGCGTCCAAGATTATTGCACTTATATAGCGACGTGCATGCACGTGTGTGTGTGTGGCTGCTTGTACTAGTCCGGACTGATGCCGATTTATACTGCTAGCTCACTGAGATACCATGCCGCAGTTTAACATGAATACCCCGCTCAGACACAGTATACTGATCCTGAGCCGACCAGTCCTTGTTTTAGCCCCTTAATGCCGAGCGCCAGACAGGGTAACAAGTACCATCTTTTAACGTCTTTTGGTATGACACGGCCGGGGATCGAGCCCCGGACCTTCCGCTCTACCACTAGACCACGGAGGCGGTCTTAGTCATACAGACTATGACCAACAATGCAGTGAGCCGCAGCTCGAGCTCTTAAGCCCATATAACCCCCAAGGCTAAAGCACGGTGTTCTTAACCCTGTCACAGTAGCATGTCAAGTGGAGTGAACATACACGGATTTAAGATAAGCTTGGTTCTGAGGTGTAATGTGTTTGATGTTTGTTGTTTAACGCCGCACATTATTTCAAGACAGAGAGAAATAGTTTATTTAAGTGTCACATGACAGGCAACACCAATAAGACCTTTACACACAAAGTGACCAATTATCAAGCCTAAAAGTGAGTGAGTATTGTTTTACGCAACTTTTAGCAATATTCCAGCAATATCACGGCGGGGGACACCAGAAATGGGCTTCACACATTGTACCCATGTCGGGAAACGAACCCGGGTCTTCGGCGTGACGAGCGAACGCTTTAACCACTAGGCTACCCGACCGCCCCATCAAGCCTTAAAAGGTATAAGAGACACTGACGGTAAAATACAGTTAGCACATAGGCATGTATATACAGTAAACTACGTTTATAACGAACACGCTTATAGCGAACTGACGGATATAACGAACTTACTTTTTAGTCCCAGCGACCGCCTCCGTGGTCTAGTGGTAGAGCGTCCGCCCGGAGAGCGGAAGGTCCGGGGTTCGATCCCCGGCCGCGTCATACAAAAAGACGTTAAAAGATGGTACTTGTTGTTTCCCTGTCTGGCGCTCGGCATTAAAGGGGTAAAACAAGGACTGGTCGGCTCGGAGTCAGTATACTGTGTCTGAGTGGGGTATCCATGTTAAACTGCGGCATGATATCTCAGTGTGCTAGCACTATAAATCGGCATCAGTCCGGACTAGTACAAGCAGCCACACACACACACATGCACGTCGCTATATAAGCGCAATAATCTTGGACGCGACGTTAAACCCAATTTCACCTCACCTTTTAGTCCCAGCCGTTTGTTGAAAATATGCTGAATACATTCTTATAACGAACTACGGTTATTACGAACTTAAATTAGTGGTCCCTTTGAGTTCGTTATAAGCGTGTTCGTTATAAACGTAGTTTACTGTACTCTCCTTTAAAAACATACCCTAAAAAGATAGGAAGACAACCCAAGCATATGTGAATACAACAAGAAACTGATTCTCAAATGGTATACGAAAAAAACTGGTGACATATGTTAAAATAGTTGTTAAAATTGTTGAATTATATGATTGTTGTAAAAAGATGTTGTGATTTTGTGTATTTTTGTATTTTGAAGATATGTACAGGAAAAACATATTATTGCATCAACAAAGATGTGTGTACATTGAATCACCAAATACCACCCATTCACTATTGTCTTCCAGCCCTTATAAAATAAATAAGCAGATCCCAAGGGGCTGCCATGGCTAGCTCGCAACACCGATTCGACGAAATAGGGTGCAATGCACTCAAGCGTTGTTCGACCGATCAGATGAACGTTTATTCTAGGACTTCGACCGACCAGGATGTGATCCTCTGTGGCAGGCTGGATCTTCTGTTGTTTGACTGAATGTGGGATGGACCAACCATTGATATCCTGGTCAAAACTGGGTGGTGTGTGAGTGAGTGACTGTACGAATGTGTGTGTGTGTGTGTGTGTGTGTGCGTGCGTGCGTACGTGCGTGCGTGCGTGCGTGCATTATAATGTCATTTTTCAATTCGAAGTCGATGGCTTGAAGTACCAAAATGACATATTGATAGTCTAAACTAAATTCACTTATATGCTTTACATTTTGAAGTATTTTCTATTTTATTTCATAAGCAGGCTGGTGTTATCGTATCCCATCGCGTGAGTTGAGGTTAAATGAAAAAGGTTTACGACACATTCAAGATTAATTCTATGCATTCATACAAACGCCTGCCAAGGTCATAGGAAATGGTTAATAATACATCTATTCAATCTGGCTGTGTTTTTTTCATTCTGGCTGTGTTCTATTCATACTAGGTGTGTTCACGTGGCCCACTGAATGTTAATCGTGAAAACTGGGACGTCAAGCCTGTTTGTAAAGAACGACTGGGCATATCTGAGACTTTTCATGTCACACAATATATGATTCAGTACTATTCACAAAGTTCAAGAAATTCCAGAAAATGTATACATCTGAATATCTGTAAAGATATCGATATAATCCGTGGTTAAGTTTATTTCTCTTCATAACAAGAGGTGTGTGTTGTGTGTGTCTGTGTGGTGTGTGTATGTGTGGTGTGTCTCTGAGTGTGTGGTGTGTGTCTGTGTGTGTGTGAAATGTGGAATGTGTATTGTGTATGTGATGTGTGTGTGTGTGTGTGTGGTGTGTCTGTGTGTGTGTGAAGTGTGGAATGTGTATTGTGTGTGTGATGTGTGTGTGTGTGTGTGTCTGTGTGGTGTGTCTCTGAGTGTGTGGTGTGTGTCTGTGTGTGTGAAGTGTGGAATGTGTATGTGATGTGTGTGTGTGTGTGGTGTCTGTGTGTGTGTAGTGTGGAATGTGTATTGTGTGTGTGATGTGTGTGTGTGTGTGTGGTGTGTCTGTGTGTGTGAAGTGTGGAATGTGTATTGTGTGTTTGATGTTTGTGTGTGTGTGTGGTGTGTCTGTGTGTGTGTGAAGTGTGGAATGTGTATTGTGTGTGTGATGTGTGTGGTTGTGTGTGGTGTGTATGTGTGTGTGTGAAGTGTGGAATGTGTATTGTGTGTGTGTGGTGTCTGTGTGTGTGTGAAGTGTGGAATGTGTATTGTGTGTGTGATGTATGTGTGTGTGGTGTGTCTGTGAAGTGTGGAATGTGTATTGTGTATGTGATGTGTGTGTGTGTGTGTGGTGTGTCTGTGTGTGTGTGAAGTGTGGAATGTGTATTGTGTGTGTGATGTGTGTGTGTGTGTGTGTGTGAAGTGTGGAATGTGTATTGTGTGTGTGATGTGTGTGTGTGGTGTGTTTGTGTGTGTGTGTGAAGTGTGGAATGTGTATTGTGTGTGTGTGATGTGTCTGTGTGTGTCTGTGTGTGTCTCGTGTGTATGGCGTGAGACCATTGTACTATTCCAACTATATCATAAGCATCCTAATTCTGAAACCATGTGATGATGACGTCATGCAGCATATTAACACGCCAGTCAATCATCTGGTTGACTGACCTGATGGCTTCCAGTCGCCTGGGGCAGCTGAAGTGATTTCGTGTCATGGACAGATACATCGCGACGGTGGATCACTGACCAATGAACGTCAGACACACTGAAACCCCGGCCCTACCGCCCCATGGTAAATCTTCAGGTTCAACAAATGGAACGGGAGACAAGTTTATGCTGAAACGGATCCGAACTCTCGTAGAGAATAATATCATCTATCAAAGTTAATTCTCATACAGCTGTTAATTACCCTTTGGAATTGGAAATTATAGTGAATTTTAATTAGTGATTGTATTTCATATAAATATGAGATCATAGTAACGCTATCGCTATAAATAATAACCTTGGACTGCTTGACAATTAATCAGTGGGAAAAAATAATTTACTGGAAATTTAAAGTTATTTCGAGTTTTCTCGGTCTGCGATGTAGATTTTCACACTAAGCGTGTCGAGTTCAATGACGATTGAGCTGTCACACTTTGTGACCTGCATTGTTTCGTATCTTTGACTCCGACGGCTTAGAAAATACTGGTTTTGTCTGTCCGATTCCAGATCAGGTGGTCGTGGAATAGCCAGTCAATCACTCAATCAACCAACCAACCAACAAACCAGTGGTTCAAATATTAATCAGCGGGTTCACAATCACATAACCAATCACGCCGCAACCAATCATTCAACCAGGCACTCAACCAATCATTCAACCATTCTCTCAATCAATCACTCGACCAATCATTCAACCAATCACTCAACAAATCTCCTTTCCTGCAAGTATATTCCTGTAATAAACAGATATTTCACCAAGAGAAATAGCTGTCTATTTCGGAATGTAAAATTTAATGAGATCTACTTCAACTGAAACTGAATGCAGAAAACACGACAGACCCATTGCTTAGTGCGTGGACGAAATGTAACCTTACCGAAATAGAAAATGCATATGATTTCCTGTTAATTTGTCTATTTTTCACAAAAATCAGGGAAAATGGATACCCAAATCTTTTTAAAATGCAGAACCATCATTTCAAAACATTATCAATATTCTATTTACCACTGAAGAATCTATTATAAAAATAAATCCATATATTTGAAAGAAATCTACGAACGTAAAATATGATCGTAGGTTCGAATCCCGGTTATATTTTTCGGTTTGTCAGCACCATACCTGTGCTCGTGGATGTCACTTACGTGGAAACCGCTTAGACCTGCATCACTTCGGGCTCTCCTCCCACATTAAGCTGACACGCCGTGATATAACTAGAATACTGTTCAAAGCGGCGTTAAACCCAACTCACTCACTCACTCTTCATCATCATCTTCTTCATCTAATATAACATGCTCGCTGTGTATCTATCACTAATATAACATGATAAGATAAAGTAGGAATATATAACATGAGATCTATACAGTAAACTTCGGTTATAACGAACTCAAAGGGACTACTAATTTTAGTTCGTTATAACCGTAGTTCGTTATAAGTACATATACAGCATGACTACAGCAAGTAGTCTGGACCAAAAAGTAAGTTCGTTATATCCATCAGTTCGTAATAAGCGTGTTCGTTATAACCGTAGTTCACTGTATTTGTCATTGGCACCACATTGAAAAATCTCTTAAACAAATTCTAAAAGACCCTAGCTGACATTTGACAAATGAATGAACACTGCGCATGTCAACATGTAGCCCATGTGACAAAACAACCCATAATCCATGTTTACACTGACTTTGCAAATATTCAAGGTGAAGGTGAGGATGAGAACAGGAACGGTAAATTCATTTCTTGTTGCCGAATTTCGGGACACCCTCGCGAGGAATATGCCCAGCATAACTTCCCTTGTACGTGGAATGCGCTTGGCGACTGTTGTATACTCAAGGGCAAAATAAACATTTACTGTGATTTTATTTCTTATCAGTGAGTGAGTATGGTTTTACGTGGCTTTTAGCAATATTTCAGAAATATCAAGGAAGGGGACACCAGAATTAGCCTTCACACATTGTACCCATGTCGGGAATCGAACCCGGGTCTTCGGCGTGACGAGCGATCGCTTTAACCACTAGGCTACCCGACCGTCCCTTATTTTTTATCACATCGTCATGCTATAGAATTACAGACAGTGCAACTCGAAAATATCTGGCCTTTTGTTTAGATATTAAAGGCATACTAGTGTTCATTTGGGCTGACAACGGACCCCAGATGCATGCTTTTGAGAATCTATTCTTTCTTAATGATTTTTTAAAAGTCACACTTAAAAATTTAAATTTTTCTATCAAATTTTCAAATTCGACGGCAATATCAATGTTCTTTGCGCAATTCGCTGAAGTGTATTTTCATGTCAATTTCCCATTTAATTTCTACACCAGTCTCAAAGGAAACAAAACTTGAAAAAAAATAATTTTGACGCCAATGACCCTTCCCAAACCGCTCTCAATCAATGAAATGCGTATGTCTTGAAGCATGTGACAGCTTTGAAAGATCACAGATGAGCAATATTTTTATCGGATGTGCTGTTACATATAATACGTGACACTCGACGACGTCGTGCACTCGGCTCCATGAATCTGCCGTCACGAAGCCGCCGCAAATATCTGCCTCTCGGCGCAGTAGATCTCTAAGGTTCACAGACACGTTTTTCTAATGTACTTAAAGTTTAACGCGGTTACGTAATGCTATTAAGTACAAAGAACAAGGCTTTACTTCTTTAAGTATGCACTTACACCTCGTGTCCTTCCAACCCTTTGTACCACTGCTCGTAAGGCGTTACTTTACCGTTATACAATGGGTTCTTTTACCGTTATACAACACGAATACACGCGGATGACCTTCAAGCGGATGTTGAGGTATTTTACTCTTTTCACAATATCTGTCAGTTTGATTTATTTGGTTATTTCTCAAAATCTATTTATAAATGTTCGCAGCTCTTGTCAGACGTACTTCCGACTTAACTGGATCTACGTCAGTTGTGCACTGACACGGAATAATTAACAGTGGTGCGCGGATCCGGATTTTTTGGTGTGTTTTTTTTAAGCACACTTAGCTTTTATAATTTCAGAAATGTTAATAATTATCGGGAAATCGTAGAGGACAGGTAAGAGCAACACAATGACTGACTCATTTGGTGATGTATTTTCAACAAACTGACGTTATTACCTAAAGCAAATTTCCAAATCGCAAATTGGTTTCTCCTTTTCAAATAAGGTGAATCCGTGTTTGCATACTACTGCATATTTGTAACAAAACATGTGTGAAGATATATGAGGGAACGAAATGGGATATTAATGCTCCTGTACCCTCGTACAATCAATAGACTGCGGACGGACGCGAATGCACGTGTGTGTGTGGCTACTCGGACTAATGCTGGTTTATAGTGCTAGCCTTCTGAGATACCATGTGGCATTTTAACCCCACTCAGACACTCATGATCAGTGTGTATGTGTGTGCGTGCGTGCGTGCGTGCGTGCGTGCGTGCGTGTGTGGCTGCTTGTACTAGCTTGTACTAGTCCGGACTAATGCCGATTTATAGTGCTAGCCTACTGACATACCATGCCGCAGTTTAACATGAATACCCCACTCAGACACACTATACTGACTCCGAGCCGACCAGTCCTTGTTTTAGCCCCTGAATGTCGAGCGCCAGGTAGGGTAACAACAAGTACCATCTTTTAACGTCTTTTGGCATGACGCGGGAATCACCAATCTTTCCCACTCCGGGCTGTACCGCTATCGACGAAACGGAGGAAATGAAAGATTAAATATGAAGTCATACAACCCTAGCAGAAAGCACTATCTTTGCATTGAAGACATTTAGATTGATTACGAAATGTTCCTATACTTGTAGTTAATGTGTCTTGGCATGACAGATGAACTATCATAGTAATATGAAAGAGTCGGTGGTCCTTAACTTATTTTGAGTAGTATGTTTCAATGTAAAGCGACAGCTCAAGTCCTGACAAGTCATCTTTATCTTGCTGAGGTGCAGTACCGATTAAACTGGGAGTAATGTTGCACAAATTACAGCACTGAAATGGCTGTCTGTGGAATAGAGCTAGCCCTGTGTGTGAATCAGGTACTTGTTGGTTGTTGGTTTGTTGTTTAATGCCGCACTCAGCAATATTCCAGCTATATGACGGCGGTCTGTAAATAATCGAGTCTGGACCAGACAATCCAGTGATCGATATCATGAGCATCGATCCATCCAATTGGGATCGATGACATGCATCAACCATGTCAGCGAGCCTGGCCACCCAATCCCGTTAGTCGCCTTTTACGACAAGCATGGGTTGCTGAAGACCTATTCTACCCCGGAATCTTCACGGGTCGAATCGGGTACTGTTTCTTTAGCATTTGCTCTCTAACGTGATCTAAGAATCGATCAATATTTTTGGAATTTTACTTTTTGTATATTTTGACGTCATCAGCATTGAAAGTTGATCATATAAGATAAAGGTGCATCTCCGTGCGTGCGTGCGTGCGTGCGTGCTTGCGTGCGCCCTAATGATGTCAAATGATATCTTGACTACTATTCGATTTAAACTTGGTATGCATGTGTGAAATCATTCGTACAATGAGTAAATGTTTCACCTGAGATCCCCAAGCAGGAAGATGGGGTAAGCCTCAAAATGGAGCGAGTGAGTTAATGTTATTTAAAGCCGCAGACAGCAAAATTTGAAGAATGTCACGACGCCCTGTAAATTTTCACCTGCTGACGGCATGATCAACGACCTGCGCCGTCGGGCGACGTTGACAGCAGTGTACGAGGTCAATGGTCGAGTTGAAAAGCATGGGTAACAGTGAACGCCCCAGGAATGTCCGGTGAAGTCCATCCAGAAGAGTGAGTGAGTGGTTTAACGCTACTTTGAACAATATTCTAGTTGAATCACGGCGTGTCAGCTTAATGTGAGATTGTCTTCTTCATGCAGGTCACAGAATGAAGGTGGATTAACCTATGTTAATTCCATCACTGGTGCACTCAGTGACACATTATTATGATCACGCACAGTAAAATGTGGAATCTTTTCAGCAGCTGGTGATGTTTTCTGCGTTGGTCGTCCTGTTGGTGATTGGTCAGCACACTGCACGTGCTGAATGTAAGTATTGCATTTTACCCGTGAAGATCCGGGTTAGAAGACGCCTTCAGCAAACCATGCTTGCCGCAAAAGGCGACAATGCTTGTCGTAAGAGGCAACCAACGGGATCGGGTGGTCAGGCTCGATGACTTGGTTGATGCATGTCATCGTATCCCAATTGTGTAGATAGATGATGTCACTCACTGGGTTAACAGAGCAATTATTTCTCAGAACATAGTTTGCTGAAATGTTAGATATAAGGGATATTGCACTTTGACTTCTGGTATATTTTGATATGTTAAATTTGGTCATTGTTTAATAATAAATTCAACGCTCTCTTATGCTTCTGTATGTTTCTGAAGGTGTCAGCTTATTACCTCTCTATTCATCGGTGCATAACTTTGTTTTGATAATACTGTAGACGAAACGAACTGAAGACGATAGTGGCGCCCCCGGTTGACACACAAACAGTGGAAACTGGACTGTTGTCGTCAGTTAACGCCCTTGTCTCGGGAAGATGCTGTTTTAATAACCCCCACAACACGATTTCGCAACATAACCATACATGTCCACTGTGTTCCAGCAAATGAGGAATGGATGAAGATTGCAAAAGACGAACTGGATAAAGCATTAAACAAACGAGATTATACCGACGTCGCCAAAAACGTCGTTCTTTTTCTGGGCGACGGTTTGGGCGTCTCCACGGTCACGGCCGCGAGGATATACAAAGGCCAAGGTCAAGGTTTCCCAGGCGAAGAAACCCTGCTTGAGTTCGAGAAGTTTCCCAATGTGGCATTGTCAAAGGTTGGTAATACACTGACGATTACTATATTTTGTATAGCGCAGTACATACAGTCAACTCGTTGATGGAGACATTGACGTTATTCTCTGACGTTGACGTGATTCTCTGACGTTGACGTTATTCTCTTTCGTTGACGTTATTCTCTGACATTGACGTTATTCTCTGTCGTTGACGTTATTTTCTGACGTTGACGTTATTCTCTGTCGTTGACGTTATTCTCTGTCGTTGACGTTATTCTCTGACGTTATTTTCTGACGTTATTTTCTGACGTTGACGTTATTCTATGACGTTATTCTCTGACGTTGACGTTATTCTCTGACGTTGACGTTATTCTCTGACGTTATTCTCTGACGTTGACGATTTATATTCCCATCCAAGGTTCGTTATTCATGTGTCTAGTCACATGAGGGGTTGACTGCGTTATATTTCCTTTTGGATAATGTTTGATGGGCTATATGACAACCTAGTGGGTTTAACATTCGCCCAAGTCCACACTTGGCTGCCCATGTACATTCCTGAGAGACCTGTGACTTGGTTGATGCATGTCATCGTATCCAATTGCGTGGATCGATGGTCATGATGCCAATGACTGGACTGTCTGGTCCATACTCGATTATACGCGTCATACCAAGAGACGTTAAAAGATGGTATTTGTTGTTACCCTGTCTAGCGCTCGGCATTAAAGGGCTAAAACAAGGACTGGTCGGTTCGGAGTCAGTATACTGTGTCTGAGTGGGGTATATATGTTAAACTGCGGCATGGTATCTCAGTGAGCTAGCACTATAAATCGGCATCAGTCCGGACTAGTACAAGCAGCCAGACACACACACATGTGCATGCACGTCGCTATATAAGTGCAATAATCTTGGACGCGACGTTAAATCCAATTTCACCTCACCTCACCTCATGTGCTCTTCGCAATACAACGGCGGAACGATAATGTCATTACGCAAATATACCGCTTTAATTCAGCAAACCTATCGCTCTAATTCCGCAAAGCTAACGCTTCAATTCGCAAACCTACCGCATTAATTCCGCAAACCTACAGCGTTTATTCCGCAAACTGATCGCTATAATTCCGCATCAATCTCTTCAATTCCGCAGGCCTACTGCATTAGTTCCTCAAACATACCACGTAAATTCCGCAAATGCACCGCGTTAACTCTGCTTGCTCAACGTTTGCAAAAATGTATCGCGTAAAGAGGTAAATAGCTGTGAGCTGTAGTGTATATTTCATGTAAATCAAAGCGGCTTTCAACGTAACGGAGGATACTCACTCGCTCACTCACTCACTCAACCATACACCCCTCCACCCACCCACACACCCACCCACCAACTCACTCACTCTCTCACTCTTTATGCAGACTTATAACAATGACCGACAAACTCCAGACTCTGCGGGTACAGGAACAGCATTCCTGTGCGGAGTTAAGGCCAATCTGGGTACTCTTGGATTGTCAAGCGCTGCTACAAGGGGAAACTGTGCAAGTGCGCAGGCAGCGGAAGTGACGTCAATTGTAGACTGGGCAATCGCTGAGGGTAAGTTTCCCATGTGATATTCCACGAGCGATTAGTGCCATATATCCCCTCAAGATGCCCCCTGAGGTTGTGCTAACGTATGCGATTATTACACAGGTGAAGATCAGGGTTGCAGTTGATCTTCAGCTTCCCATACTTGTTGCAAGAGGTGACTAACGGGATCGGGTGGCCAGGCTCGCTGACTCGGTTGATGCATGTGTTGATGCACGCCGCACTCAGCAATATTCCAACCACATGACGGCGGTCTGTAAATAATCCAGTCTGGACCATACAATCCAGTGATTAACATCAGGAGCATCCATCCACGCAGTTGGGATGCGATAACATGCATGAACCAAGTCAGCGAGCCTGAACGCCCTATCTTAATTTGTATAAATATTATAGGATTATTAAATGTTATAGGATGTAGCCCGTCGCCTCTTAAGACAAGCATGGTTGCTGAAGACCTATTCTAACCCGGATGTTCAGACGTGACCTGCATTGTTGATGAACGGGCCCGGACTAACGACATTTCACAGGATTGGTTTATGGCGTAGATAAGCACAAAGCTGTAAATACTATAAAAGCAAAACAAATCATTGTTACCTCCAGTTGAACCTCATTAACCAGGAATCAAAGGTACACTTGGTTCTCATGGCTATGGCCTCTGTTGACGTTCTTAGCAGTAATGGCCGCCTCCGTGGTCTAGTGGTAGAGCGTCCGCCCGCAGAGCGGAAGGTCCGGGGTTAGATCCCCGGCCGCGTCATACCAAAAGACGTTAAAAGATGGTACTTGTTGTTACCCTGTCTAGCGCTCGGCATTAAGGGGTTAAAGCGAGGACTGGTCGGCTCGGAGTTAGTATTCTGTGTCTGAGTGGGGTATTCATGTTAAACTGCGGCATGGTATGTCAGTGAGCTAGCACTATAAATCGGCATCAGTCCTGACTTTTACACGCAGCCACACTCACACACACACACACACACACACACACACGTGCATGTACGTCGCTATATAAGTGCAATAATCTTGGACGCGACGTTAAACCCAATTTCACCTCACCTGCAAGCAGTAATGACTTCACGGGTATATTATTATGTGATTTGGTGCGAAGTGAAAAAGTAATGGTCCGTCTTTTCGTTACCTGACTTCATTATTCACAGTTCTGATCTGTTTTAACGAGCATCTTCAATGAAGGTTTAATTAAATGATCTCGCCAATAGACTATCAAGTTGACCCGGAGTTACGTTCTTGGCACGTGGTCCTGTGTACAGCGCACAGGTCACAAATCAGGGGAAGTTAAGCAACGTCGGACGCGGAGAGTACTTGGATGGGTGACCTGATGAGAGTCCCACACTAAAGCACATGTTGTGTCTCCTTGGGCAGTAAATGGATGCCCGGTGCCAACGCCAAGCAGGTTAAAAAGCTGAAAATGATTGTTGAGTGCACTTTGATCCAGATATCGGTGTAATAATAGCGCTTTGAGCGTGTGGTGTGGAAATCATTCCAATTAGATTTTCAAATTTGCCGTTAACGACAAGTCTGACAAATACATGGACATACTTAATCTATGGGCAGTTTGGTTGTGTTGAACCCGCCGTTTATAGTCGTATTTTTGTTCTTGGCCAACTGAGCCCTGTTTCCTTTGCTGCAGGCAAGTCTGTTGGCCTTGTGACGACTACACGTGTCACCCATGCTACCCCCGCCGCCGCATACGCACATAGCCCAGAACGGAACTGGGAAGCTGACATTTCAACCCCCGACACGGACGGGACCTGCAAAGATATTGCTCTACAACTCATTGAGAAAAAGAAGATTCAGGTACACATAACCCCGTTATTCCGAAAGCTCCTTCTCAAATATATTGCTGTTATGTCTTTTTCATTCATGCTTTGGTCCGAATCGGGGGGAATATCACAATTAGGCATTTACAAGAGACGACAGAAAACAAACTTGAGAGTTATTCCCCCTAGATCTATTTCATTCGGAAAATATCGTAAATATCCGGAGAATGGCGTCTCACATTATTAATTCGAGATACAAAATCGCGGTTGGTGTGTTGCAAATGTAATGCCAACAGTTACAGTGCATGTCAGAGGGGTACATTGAAAATAATTGAATGGTTCTTAGCCAATCCGAATTTGATATATCCGTATAAGGTAAGATAAATATATGTACACACACGCCGTGATTCCGGAGACTTCCGATGTCACTGGAAACATAACTGTCCAGATGAAAGAGGTTTCACTGTTTAGTGATACTGAATCAAACACTGTCAGATATGTTAGATAGAAATTGCACGATTTGCTATGAATACTTATTTTACCAAATAAGTCATACAAATATGTATTTGCGACCCAAATGTAATGAAATGAGTGGATAATTGCACGAATGAAATTATTATAAGAAATATTACCCACATTTAAGTATTCGCTGTCGTCGAATCCCGGTTCGCCCCGATTATGTTTCTAGGTTTGTCAGCACCATACCCGTGCTCGTGGGCTTCACCGAAGTGGTAAACGTCCGAGACGGGCTTTCCTCCCACATTAAGCTGACACGCCGTGATATAACTGGAATACTGTTAAAAGCGGCGTTAAACCCAACTCACTCACTCACTCACTATTAGCTGTACTAAAGGAGTAGCGACTTTTGTATTGAAAATCGCCTCGAGATTTAATTGCGTCAATATGGCGTAACAATATTAGTAAACAACAAACAGGGGCGGTCGGGTAGCCCAGTGGTTAAAGCGTTCGCTCGTCACGCCGAAGACCCGGGTTCGATTCCCGACATGGGTACAATGTGTGAAGCCCATTTCTGGTGTCCCCCGCCATGATATTGCTGGAATATTGCTTAAAGCGGCGTAACACCTCACTCACTGTTTTCATTGCAGTGCACAAAACACTTGATAATTCACTGCAGTGATATTCGCTCGTCAGATATCAGAACTTTTCTCTCGTTTCATAAACTTGGTATAACACGGGAGCTCGATTAGTATTATATATACTATTATATATAACTATCCCCTACTTCATAGCAATCGTGACGTCATTACATTGCACGCCAAAAATGATATTTGTAATACGCCAGCAATGATATGCGTATGACGTCACAATGGCGTATACATCACGCAAACCGTATTGTCGGAATTACGTCAACAATCATTTCCGTATTATTATTATTATTATTATTATTATTCAACAATGTTGTGGGGAGCGGGAGATCAAGTATATTATGATTTCATTTGCTTTGTGTGATTTTGTATCACATCGCATAAAAAGGATGGTCAGTAACTGCTATGTTGAAGTGATATATCGTCTTGTTGATGTCTCCCAACCAGGTGATCCTGGGCGGCGGACGACGGGCGTTTATGATGACCAGCCAAATTGACCCCGAGACAAACAGCACATACAAACACCGACACGACCAGCGAGATCTCATCAAGGTATGAAGGACATATAGTGAAACTTCATTATACCGAACCTCGTTTATTTCAGAGTCCCCTTTACCGAAAACGTCAACACTATACAGAAGCCATTACTCTGATCACTGCTGTAAACGTCAACACTATAAAAAAGACCATTACTCTGGTCACTGCTTTTAACGTCAACGATATACAAAAGCCATAACTCTGATCACTGCTGGTAACGTCAACACTATACAAAGGCCTTTACTCTGGTCAGTGCTGTTAACGTCAACACTATACAAAGGCCATTACTCTGATCACTGCTGGTAACGTCAACACTATACAAAGACCATTACTCTGGTCACTGCTGGTAACGTCAACACTATACAAAAGCCGTTACTCTGATCACTGCTGGTAACGTCAACACTATACAAAAGCCGTTACTCTGATCACTGCTGGTAACGTCAACACTATACAAAGACCATTACTCTGGTCACTGCTGGTACCGTCAACACTATACAAAGACCATTACTCTGATCACTGCTGGTAACGTCAACACTATACAAAAGCCGTTACTCTGGTCAGTGCTGGTACCGTCAACACTATACAAAGACCATTACTCTGGTCAGTGCTGGTACCGTCAACACTATACAAAGACCATTACTCTGGTCACTGCTGGTAACGTCAACACTATACAAAGACCATTACTCTTGTCACTGCTGGTAACGTTAACACTATACAAAGACCATTACTCTGGTCACTGCTGGTAACGTCAACACTATACAAAGACATTACTCTGATCACTGCTGGTAACGTCAACACTATACAAAAGGCATAATTACTCTGATCACTGCTGGTAACGTCAACACTATACAAAAGGCATAATTACTCTGATCACTGCTGTTAACGTTAACACTATACAAAAGGCATAATTCTCTGATCACTGCTGGTAACGTCAACACTATATATACAAAAGCCAATACTCTGGTCACTACTGGTAACGTTAACACCATACAAAAGCCGTTACTCTGATCACTGCTGGTAACGTCAACACTATACAAAAGCCGTTACTCTGGTCACTGCTGGTACCGTCAACACTATACAAAGGCCATTTCTCTGATCACTGCTATTAACGTCAACACTATACAAAAGCCACACATGTTTAAATTGGGCTAATACTTTCTTGATAAAGT
This sequence comes from Haliotis rufescens, assembly GCF_023055435.1. Classification (NCBI taxonomy): domain Eukaryota; kingdom Metazoa; phylum Mollusca; class Gastropoda; order Lepetellida; family Haliotidae; genus Haliotis; species Haliotis rufescens. The sequence goes on from NW_025963813.1 coordinate 15,274,612, forward strand.
ACACGTTCTCGTACTTTTGTGGGTTGAGTCCCGTCCGGGATTCGAACCCGCACCGCCAGAGTGAGGCACCTAATCGCCAGCACACAAAGTCAGTGATCTTACCCACTCAGCCAACGAGGTTTCCACACAATGAAAGTCCGACAACTGGTAGTCTAGATCACGTACTTTGTGTGCCTTTGTGTGCTGGCGATTAGGTGCCTCATCGTATCCAAATTGCGTAGATAGATGCTGCTGATGTAAATCACTGGATTGTCTGGGCCAGACTCAATTATTAACAGTTGCCGTCGTTTAACTGAAACGTTGCAAACAAACAAACAAACAAACTTCAGAAGAGAATATCGAAAATATTGTTGAAAGTGCGTAAAACAAAAAACAAACAGACGTCTTTTATGGACGACAATAAATGATTCGTTAATCTGGACACTTGTTTATCCGGCTGGTTTAATAAGTACTGTCCGGAATATGGGGGTTCGCTGTGTCCCGTATCACAGAATGTTTACTGAATACATTGATTGTTCCAGCTGCAGTGTAGTGGCCTGGCTGGCCTAGTGGTTTGTTCGTTTGTTTGTTGTTTAACGCCCCACTCAATAATATTCCAGCTATATGACGGTGGTCTGTCAATAATCGATTCTGGACGAGACAAACCTCTGCTTGACATTGGGATATTGGGATACGATGATATGCATCAACCACGTCAGCGAGCCTGACCACCCGATCCCGTTAGTCGCCTCTTACGACAAGCATAGTCGCCTTTTGCAGCAAGCATGGGTTGCTGAAGACCTATTCTACCCCCGATCTTCACGGGTCCCAGTGGTTTAAATCACTGTTCTAGCTGTGCAGAGTGTCGTCCCTAGCCTTGTGTAAGGATCAGATGACATTGGATTCGAAATGAAGTTTCTGTCCGAACCATGACGTGTTGAAACCGCTTAAAACAGTATTTAATTTTGTCACATGCCAAGGATCCAAACTGAGATGGGGGCGGTCGGGTAGCCTTGTGGTTAAAGCGTTCGCTCGTCAGGCCGAAGACCCGGGTTCGATTCCTGACATGGGTACAATGTGTGAAGCCTATTACTGGTGTCCCCCGCCATGATATTTCTGGAATATTGCTAAAAGCGGCGTAAAACTATACTCACTCACCCTCTCATTGGGGCGGTCGGGTAGCTTAATGGTTAAAGCGTTCGCTCGTCACGCCGAAGACCCGGGTTCGATTCCCGACATGGGTACAATGTGTGAAGCCTATTACTGGTGTCCCCCGCCATGATATTTCTGAATATTGCTCAAAGCGGCGTAAAACTAAACTCACTCACTCTCTCATAGGGGCGGTCGGTAAGCCTATTGGTTAAAGCCTTCGCTCGTCACGCCGAAGACCTGGGTCCGAATCCCGACAGGGTACAAGGTGTGATGCCCATTTCTAATGTCCCCCGCCGTGATATTGCTGGAATATTGCTTAAACCGGCGTAAAACCATACTCACTCATAACTGAGATTAATCCGGGATTCGAACTTCTAAACAGCAGACCCTATGAGCTAAGTGACGCTACTCTGACCAGGGTTCTTTGAGACCTTGGACTATGAACAGTAATACAGATCGGCACGCCGATCTGTGTAAAGGACCCAGGTCAATGTTGTGGAGCAGGTGCATTCATTAAGCATTGTGGGTAAGGACGTGTGGTTAAAAACATCTGTATCTTATATTACAGGAATGGTTATTTGAGAGTTCTCTCGGAGGGCAAACGGCCAAGTATGTGTGGAATAAACAACAGTTAGCTGCCATCGACCCCAAAGACACTGACTATCTGCTAGGTGAGATGTCGACAGAGGCTCTGCTTGATATTTATTTATGTGACTTTTCGAAAAAGTATGAATAATCGAATATACCTGCGAAAAAAAAAGCCATATGGTGGTACTTAAAACCCCTAAAAAAACAAGGTATTCTCTGGTCCTGACGGGGGCACTGTTGGCCCAGTCGTCTAATGCGCCGCGATTCGCTGTGCAGAGTTACGTCCCTTGGGCACGCCAGAAACCTATCATTGTGGGTTCGAATCCCGGTTCCCCCCAATTATGTTTGTCAGCACCATACCCGTGCTCATGGGTTTCACCGAAGTGGTGAACGTCTGAGACCTGCATCACTTCGGGCTTTCCTCCCACATTAAGCTGACACGCCGCGATATAACTGTAATACTGTTAAAAGCGGCGTTAAACCCAACTCACTCACTCACTCTTTGTTCAGGCCTTTTCGAGGCGTCCCACATGCAGTATGATGTAGAGCGGGACACCACACCCACCGGGGACCCGTCGATCGCCGACATGACCAGGAAGGCGATCCAGATCCTGCAGAAGAATGATAAGGGGTTCTTCCTCTTGGTCGAAGGTAATAAGTGGACAATTCCTTGAGACTGACGTACGAGGAACAGTAACAAGGAAGTTCCTTGAAAATAGTTTACGAGCTCAGAAACTGGGAAAATTCCGACAGAATAGTTTACGAGCTTAAGAAACTGGGAAATTCCTAGAAAATGGTTAACAAGCTACAGAAACTGGGAAATTCCGAGAAAATAGTTTACAAGCGAAAGAAACTAGAAAATTCATAGAGAATAGTTTACGAGGTAAAGAAATTGGGAAATTCCTTGAGAATAGTTAACGAGCTACAATAACTGGAATATTCCTAGAAAATAGTTTACGAGCTAAGATAACTGGGAAATTCCTAGAAAATAGTTTACGAGCTACAGAAACTGGAATATTCCTAGAAAATAGTTTACGAGCTAAGATAACTGGGAAATTCCTAGAAAATAGTTTACGAGCTACAGTAACTGGGAAATTCCTAGAAAATAGTTTACGAGCTGCAGAAACTTGGAAATTCCCGGAGAATAACTTACGAGGTACAGTAACTGGGAAATTCCTAGAAAATAGTTTACGAGCTACAGTAACTGGGAAATTCCTAGAAAATAGTTTACGAGCTGCAGAAACTGGGAAATTCCGAGAGAATAGTTTACGAGCTACAGTAACTGGGAAATTCCTAGAAAATAGTTTACGAGCTACAGAAACTGGGAAATTCCTAGAAAATAGTTTACGAGCTACAGAAACTGGGAAATTCCTAGAAAATAGTTTACGAGCTACAGTAACTGGGAAATTCCTAGAAAATAGTTTACGAGCTACAGAAACTGGGAAATTCCGAGAGAATAGTTTACGAGCTACAGTAACTGGGAAATTCCTAGAAAATAGTTTACGAGCTGCAGAAACTTGGAAATTCCCGGAGAATAACTTACGAGGTACAGTAACTTGGAAATTCCCGGAGAATAACTTACGAGGTACAATAAGTGGGAAATTGCAAGAGTGGAATGACTGATGGTTAAATAGACATAATCAAATTTAACAACAGTTCTGTCAAATTTCAATTACATAAAAAAAAGAACTCGGTATACACTTCTTGCCCCTCAGTGATCAATTGCTAGATTGAAAAAAATACAATAAGTTACGTGCCGGAGCACCATTACTGAGAAAGGATTCCATGAATAAAACATTTGTTTCTTTTGTCAAATATCAATTTTCACCTTTTCTAGTTGATATATTCATAGTTGGCGCGAGTATCGATCTTGCCTGTTGTGATCAGAGCCCTACAGTTTTGAAAATTGAAATTAATTCGACCTTCCCCCAGGTGGTCGTATTGACCATGGTCACCACAGAAACTCCGCCAAAAAGTCTCTCCATGATGTGGTGGCGTTTGATAAGGCCGTCGCAGAGGCTAACCGCTTGGTGGACATTTCGGACACGTTGACGATAGTCACTGCTGACCACTCGCACGTCTTCAACATCGGCGGCTACCCAAAGAGGGGCAACAACATATTGGGTGAGTGAGGTTGGTTTTACGCCGCTTTGAACAACTTTCAGCCTTGTCACGGTGCTTCAGCTGAATGTGGAAGTGACACACTAAGTGAGTGAGTGAGTATGGTTTTACGCCGCTTTTAGCAATATTCCAGCAATATCACGGCGGGGGACACAAGAAATGGGCTTCACACATTGTACCCATGTCGGGAATCGAACCCGGGTCTTCGGTGTGACGAGCTAACGCTTTAACCACTAGGCTACCCGACCGCCCCTTTGCCACACTAAGTGATGCAGGGTCAAGACGCTCACCATGGTTAAACCACCAACACGGACTTTATGTTAAGTCGGATGGTGATACGCCCAAGGGACAGAACTCTGCACCCTATTTACCTGCATTTCCTTTTACATGCAAAGATTCAAATATGTTCCGAATTATCATATTGCTGGGATGGGCTATCAAGTACCCGGGTTGAGTGATTAAATAATCAGTCCGGATTAACAAAGGTGTTGCATTAAAGAAAAATTGAAACGGAGGAGTTACCTCTCCATATAATGACACGCTAGGCCACACTATTTTAACTTGCTTTTCGGATCCGCCGACTGGAAATTTTGTTGATATGGGGGAAAAAATTCAGAATTTGCTTCTTTTTTATCCCGCCGATAGGCTCATAGCATACCGCACCTAAGATATTTTCTAAACAAAAACCCACTGAAGTTGACATATATTTAACATGGGAATCAAAATAAAGTTTGCTGTTGTTCCTGTAATTGATAGGATACACAGATACATAACAGTAATCCCGCTTGATTCGTCAGGTTTGCATTGCTTAAAGCAACAGCTGTGTTGCAGGCAATCCTCCCACATTAAACCACTTTTGTTTTCTTATACCAGCCGACCTGTAGTGGAGGAGAAAAATAACAAACAATTTAATGTTTTTTTCCACCTACCGACAGGTATTTTCCTGTTAAAAATCCCCACAGCATGCAAGTAAACAAATATGGCCTTATCAACAGTACACGTCAAGTAGACGTGACGTGTTGGCTTCACCGTATGTGTCTCTGTGTTACTCTTGAAGGCGTGGTCGACCCCTCCTATCCCAATGGCCCTGATGACGGGATGCCAAGGACTACCCTCGTGTACGGAAATGGTCCCCTGGGTCAAAACCGAGTCAATCTGAGAGATGTCGACACCAGTGAGTATTTGAGATCAAGGATTTCGAAGTAAAGGAAAATAAAAGCGACACAGTCGTGAAGGAATGTTCTTGTGAATCACAATCAAATAGTGATGATATACATGTTAAAAGGTGAGCATATCCTACCCTACCCTTGGCACCCGTGACAAACACACGCAAAGGCAAGTCAACTGTTCATCTAAAAGCGCGAAACATATGAAACAAGTCAGACTAGGGAACTGCACCGCATGTTATTTTTGTCACTGATGCCTCAAATTTGGAAATACTCGTATGCTCCACATGTCCACCATAAAACTTTTTGATTTTTTTACTGAGGCCTTGAATGTTGTTACCGTTATCAAACAACTTTTAAACCAGAGTCGTATGGCGCTCTTTGAAATCTTGGTTGAAAGAGCATGCTCGATTGTACCGATGTTCTGTGGACAAATGGATTGTTTCTGAAAAAATCACCACGTGTGTTTGGAAAGAAAAACATCGACATCTAAAAACTGAATAGAACGTTAAAATATGTTTGCCGATTTAATTTCAGCTGCTGCTGATTTCAGTCAAGAGGCGGCAGTCAAGATGCCGTATGAGACTCACAGTGGAGAGGATGTGGCTATATATGCGCGCGGACCAATGGCGCATCTGTTTCACGGTGTGCACGAGCAACACTATATAGCGCACGTGATGAGCTACTCTGCATGTATTGGTCCTTACAAGGGCAACTGTGAGCGTGTGACGAGCCAGGCTTCAACAGTTCATTTCAATGTCTGGGTTTGGGTTTTACTGTGTTTGGTTTCTCGGTCTTGTTTCTGATCTCTGGAACCACAGGTCCTAAAATAGTGGTCTTTATTCGTGAACACATCATTGGGTCTGCGTTTTGTACTCTCATGGATATTACCACTGCTGTTCTTGCTTGTCCCAGAAATCCCTGCTCTTTCATATCTGTTTATAGACATATAGTAATAGTGCTTTGGAAAAAGTAAAAAATTTAAACTAGATAAAAAAAATATTGATAATGCATTCCGTACTCAGTCTCAATCATCACCCACGCCTTTGTGTATGCGACATATAACAGTTTGTTTCTATTTACTCACATTTTATGACTGATTCTTGTGGTATAGACAAGTTCAAATTCATGTACCATGTTTTCAATCAATTCGTTTTCGATCGCATTGCAAGACGTGGCGTCATTTAAACGGTGAAGTAATTGATCTGTACAAACGGTAAAAACAAAATACTATATTAAAATTGTCAATGAAATTTAATATCTGAGATCTAAGAAGTATATCGTTTTATTTCAATGGTGCTTTGTATTCAATGACATGCTTACCCTTTCGCGAACACCTGGTGTCATCACTGATTTTCAGTGATTCATTCATGTTCGTAGCTATTTTACCTTTTACGTCCAATGGTATCTTTTTCGTAGGAAAATCGTTTTATGTACATATCCTCGCAACCCGTGATGCTGAGTCCCGCTGCTCGGGGAGGAAGATACCCTGAAGGGTGTCTGTCGGGGTGGACAACCAGGGCTTGGATGATGTTGCGGTCACTATACTCGTCAGGGATTGCACTCTTGTCATGAAGAGTTCCCACCCGTGAAGATCCGGGTCAGAATAGGTCTTCAGCAACCCATGCTTGTCGTAAGAGGCGACTGACGGGGTCGGGTGGTCAGGCTCGCTGACTTGGTTCATGCATGTCATCGACCTCAATTGCGTGGATCGATTCTCATGATGTCAATCACTGGATTGTCTGGTCCAGACTCGATTATTTACAGACCGCCGTCATATAGCTGTAATATTGCTGAGTACGGAGTTAAACAACAAACAAACATTAAACTGACACGACGTGATATAACTGGAATACAGTTACAAGCGGCGTTAAACCCAACTCACTCACTCACTCACTCTTTATACTGTACAGAAGAAAGGAGCAACATGACAGGAAAAAAATGTATGCATATTTTCTATGTTATTTTCAAGAGATAAATGTTTTACAAATACATTTGTGATTGTGTTATATCACGCTGAAAGTGCTAATAATCATAAGATAGCGTCAGTGCTGACAGTTCTCGACCAATAGCTGAGGAACAACGTGAGGCATGTTCTGAACACGAGCCAGATCCAGAACCTAGAAGGCTGTCAGGAGAAGTCAACCCCAAGGAGAGTTCTTCCAACTCTACCCCCTCGGATAGTTCCACCAACTCTCCCCCCTCGGATAGTTCTACCAACTCTATCCCCTCGGATAGTTCCACCAACTCCCCCCCCCCCCCCCCTCGGATAGTTCCACCAACTCTCCCCCCTCGGATAGTTCTACCAACTCTCCCCCCTCGGATAGTTCAACCAACTCTACCCCCTCGGATAGTTCCACCAACTCTCCCCCCTCGGATAGTTCTACCAATTCTCCCCCTCGGATAGTTCTACCAACTCTCCCCCCTCGGATAGTTCCACCAACTCTCCCCCCTCGGATAGTTCTACCAACTCTCCCCCCTCGGATAGTTCTACCAACTCTACCCCCTCGGATAGTTCCACCAACTCTCCCCCCTCGGATAGTTCTACCAACTCTACCCCCAAGGAGAGCTCTACCAACTCTATCCCCTCGGATAGTTCTACCATCTCTACCCCCTCGGATAGTTCCACCAACTCTCCCCCCTCGGATAGTTCTACCAACTCTACCCCCAAGGAGAGCTCTACTAACTCTATCCCCTCGGATAGTTCTACCATCTCTACCCCCTCGGATAGTTCCACCAACTCTCCCCCCTCGGATAGTTCCACCAACTCTCCCCCTGGGACAGTTCCACGAACTCTACCCCCAAGGAGAGCTCTACCAACTCTATCCCCTGGGAGTTCTCCCAACTCTACCACTTAGGAGAGTTCTACCAACTCTACCACCCGTGAAGATCCGGGTTAGAATAGTTCTTCAGCCACCCATGCTTGCTGTAAAAGGCGACTATGCTTGTCTTAAGAGGCGACTAACGGGATCGGGTGGTCAGGCTCGCTGACTTGGTTGATGAATGTCATCGTATCCCATTTGTGTAGATCGATGCTCATGTTGTGAATCACTGGATTGTCTGGTCCAGACTCGATTATTTACAGACCGCAGTCATATAGCTGGAATATTGCTGAGCGCGGCGTTAAACAACAAACAAAGAGACAAACCTACCACTAAGTTCTGCTAACTCTACCATCTAGGGAAGATCTATCAACTCTACCAAGACAGCGTCAGCCGCCAGCCTGGATGGGAAGTGAAGAGTCCTGCATGAATTGACAGATTGAAAAGCAAGAGCATCATTTGTCCAGCTGAAGAGGCTCCTTCTGTATCATGAGTTGCTGTCTTATATATGTCCTGACGCCATTGTGCTCGGCAGGGGAGAATGTTGCAGATTGTTTGTAAACAGATTTTGGATTGAAAACATCGTATTCAATTAAGCTGAATTGAATTAATAATCTAAATGTAAATATATAATAATGCTTGTACTAGTCCAGACTAATGCCGATTTTATAGTGCTAGTTCACTGAGATATCATGCCGCAGTTTAACAAGAAGACCCCACTCAGACTAAGTATAACGACACCGTGCCGACCAGTTCTTGTTTTAGCTCCTTAATGCCGAGCCCCAGACAGGGTAACAACAAATACCATCTTTTAACGTCTTTTGGTATGACGCGGCCGGGGATCGAACCCCGGACCTCCGGGAGGACGCTCTACCACTAGACCACGGAGGCAGTCAGCGACAGGTAGTACGATGGATATGTGCGTGTCAACAACGGGTTCTACTGCACAGAATAGTACGTGATGATGTGAGGTCCCCGATGACTGTGTGAGTGAGTGAGTGAGTGAGTGAGTTGGGTTTTAACGCCGCTTTTAACAGTATTCAAGTTATATCACGGTGTGTCTGCTTAATGTGGGAGGAAAGCCCGAAGTGACCCAGGCCTCAGACGTTAACCACTTCGGTGAAACCCACGAGCACGGGTATGGTGCTGACAAACCTAGAAACATAAACGGGGCGAACCGGGATTCGAACCCACAATCATAGGTTTCTGACGTGCCCAAGGGACGCAACTCTGCACAGCGAATCGCGGCGCCTAAGACGACTGGGGCACCCGTGCCCCCTGCACAGATACCAATTGAGCAGTGTCGTGACAGTGAAGGGAATTCATTTGCTGTAAAAACTTTGTTTCACCCCGGAGAGCAATAATTAATAGTTTCATGTCATTTATCAAAAATACTCAATGACATACTCCTTAAGTTATACCATGTGATTATTTATGGGTGAGATGAAATGGGTACCTTGATTTTTGCACCTATAAAGCGACGTGTCTGCTGCTAACACTTGTCCGGACTGACAGAGTAACAGACAGGGTAACAACAAGTACCATCTTTTAACGTCTTTTGGTATGACGCGGCCGGGAACGAACCCCGGGCCTTCCGCTCTCCGGGCGGACGCTCTACCACTAGACCATGGAGGCGGTCGATTGTTTTGGGAGTTTAAGCAAACTGTAAACGCAATACTGTATTCTTTCTCAATGTAATATGTGACATCACAGGCCAATTATCGAGCCTGAGAATGTATAATTTGGCCATGCTTACCCAGCTTTTACATGTTTATTTGTTTGTAATTCACGACTTTTAGATAATTCTGGAATCGACTTGTCACACCGACCTCTGAATTGTCCTTTGAGCAACACGTGTATTCACAGCGTTGTCAATTTCATCGTCATGACCTGCACGTGCATAACATGCGTACATCTCTCTACCTGGTGACAACCCAAATGTGTTTGCCCAACCGATCCAGTAATTATTGTCTCGGATCAGTTCGTAATTTTCTGTTTTCGGCAGTATTTATTCATTTTTTTGTGAATATTCTAGCCACAACTTCTGCTGGTTGGTCGGAATATTTCTCCCACTGAGGTCACCTTCCCGGTACCGTGTTACCTCGGGTAAGTTAATTTATTTACTGCTTTGGTTATCTATAAAATAATTTGCGATTATCAAATATTTTAAACATTGTTATATATTGTATTTAGACTGGCATCGTATTATGATATTATATCAATTCTAGATACACACTAGAATATATGGAATACTAACAAAACAAATACTAGAAAATACTATACCTATAGATGATGCATATACATATATTACGTGTAATCCATTTAGAGTCCAAGTAGAGTGACCTAGAAGACTATATCATTGTGTTATCTAGTCTACTCATCCAACCCTACGCGGGGCGGTCGGGTAGTCTATTGGTTAAAGCGTTCGCTCGTCACGCCGAAGACCCGGGTTCGATTCCGACATGGGTACAATGTGTGAAACCCACTTCTGGTGTCCCCCGCCGTGATATTGCTGGAAAATTTGCTAAAAGCAGCGTAAAACCAAACTCACTCACTCACTCAGTTTCGATTGTAACCAGTGAACATATTTTTAATTCATGACTGGTGGGAGGATTTTGTAACATCTTATTTTTAAGTACATGATGATGTTGTGGTAGTAGTAGTAGCAGTAGTAGTAGTAGCAGCAGCAGTGGCAGTGTTGTTTTAACGCCGCACTCAGCAATATTACAGCTATAAGACGTAGATCTGTAAATAATCGAATCTAGACCAGACAATCCAGTGATTGAGATCATGACCATCAATATCAATAGGATACGATGACATGCATCAACCAAGTCAGGGAGCCTGACCACCCAATACCTTTAGTGGCCCTTTACGATCGCGACAAGCAAAGTCGCCTTTTACGGCAAGCATGGGTTGCTTCATGGGTATACTGGCAGTTCTATTTCTAGGTTTGTCAGCACCATACTGCTCGTGGGTTTTACCAAAGTGATAAACGTGTGAGACATGCATCACTTCGGGTTTTCCTCCCAAATAAAGCAGACTCGCCGTGATATAACTGGAAAACTGGCCAATGCTGCGTTAACCTCACTCACTCATTCAATACCAAGGATATCGTTAATATGTTTCTGAACTTATTAGTTTCAATTAAATTGTAAATCCCTATTACATCGTCAATCATTCCCGAACAAGAAAATCACACTGGGCAATATTTATTATGGTCAAATTGTGTATCACAATAGGCAAAATAACGTCAATATTAATATGCAAGAAAAAAAGAAGAATTTGTTTGTTTTAGAATCAGCAATTGTTCAATTATTTAAACTGAGTCTCTCAGTTTGTATCTCGTTTTTGTCGCCCTTGTTTCTACTATAATAATTATTTACCTCTGAAGCTCTTCGCTCTTATACCCCAAAACAATCTCATTACCATTTTTTCGGCCTTGTAACATTTACCTAACCAGTATAAACATCATCAGCTCCATCCCCAGCAGTATCATTCTTGTTGACATCGTCTCCTTCCTCATCACCATAACCATCGCCTCCGTCCTCATCACCGTAGTCATCGCCTGCGTCCTCATCACCGTAATCATCGCCTCCTAACTCACCGTCATAATCACCGCCTCCTTCCTCACCACCATAATCATCGCCTGCTTCCTCATCACCGTAATCATCGCCTGCGTCCTCATCACCGTAATCATCGCCTCCTTCCTCACCACCATAATCATCGCCTGCTTCCTCATCACCGTAGTCATCGCCTGCGTATTCATCACCGTAATCATCGCCTCCTAACTCACCGTCATAATCACCGCCTGCTTCCTCATCACCGTAATCATCGCCTGCTTCCTCATCACCGTAATCATCGCCTCCTTCCGCATCACCGTAATCATCGCCTCCTTCCTCACCACCATAATCATCGCCTGCTTCCTCACCACCGTAATCATCGCCTCCATCCTCATCACCATAATCATCGCCCCCTTCCTCATCACGATAATCGTCGCCTCCTTCCTTTTCACGATAATCACCGCCTCCTTCCTCATCGCCGTAATCATCTCCTCCATCCTCATCACCATAATCATCGCCCCCTTCCTCATCACCGTAATCATCGCCTCCATACTCATCACCATAATCGTCGCCTCTTTCCTCATCACCATAATCATCGCCCCCTTCCTCATCACCATAATCGTCGCCTCCTTCCCCATCACTATAATCGTCGCCTCCTTCCTCATCACCGTAATCATGGCCTCCGTAGTCATCACCATAGTCATCGCCTCCTTCACCACCGTCATCATCGCCTGCCTCCTCATCACCGTCAGAATCAGTACTTCTTCTTCTCCTTCTGACATATGTCTTCTCTCCGTGTGCCATCGCCCCTTGTCTTTGTGAATGACGGCGGTCTGCATCACTTTCATCCTCTCTGTGTCCACCCTTTCTCCACCCTGCACCAATCCTGTCCTCAGCGTCCAGAACATCATGTGGGTAGGGCTGCTTTCTCACATGCCTTTGCCTGTTCCGCCCTGGACGTTTTCTGACGTGCTTCATGGGGTGCTTGATCTGCATCTCATCAGGGTGTGGTGGTGGGGTGGGAGGGGCACAGCGTTCCTGTCTGGCGGTGTTTGGTGGGCACTCCTCGCCTCCAACGGACAGAGTCAGATATACGGTCTGTGTCCCCGTAGTCCCGTTACAAGCATCCCTCCGTCCTGTCTCTTCATACTGACACTTTTCTACAACAGACATAGGGAATTCGAATGCAGTAAAACATTGGTTACTCGAACACGCTCGCATTAAAACTGAAATTTGCAACATTTAAACCTCTGGCAAACGCCGTCATTCAAAATCTAATTTCTGGGCATCAAACGCTCCATAACACCCACAAGTCTATGGAAAGCTGTATACTTTTGATTTGTTGTCGCACTCGGCAATATTCCAGCTCAATGACTGCGATCTGTAAATAATCGAGTCTGGACCAGACAATCCAGTGACTGACATCATGAGCATCGATCCACGCAAATGGGATCGATGACATGCATCAACCAAGTCAGCGAGCCTGACCACCAGATCCCGTTAGTCGCCTCTTTCGACAAGCATAGTCGACCTTTTACATTCTTTAAATAAAAGTCTTTTGACAAAAAATGAGAAAAGATTGTTTAGATGACTGATTAAAATGACCCAAGTGAAACATTCAAATTCTTTGCGAGATAAATGGGCATATTATTTGACAAGAAATGCCAAATCTATTTAAATATTACGAAGTTTATTACTAATCTTGGTCACGGTCACGGGGTCGTTATTTTTCTCGTGTCACGACCTGGTGACCTCTCCGCTCCCCAGCTTCATTTCCGACGGTCTTACATCTTGAGTATGACCATAGTACAGTAAAGTACGGTTATAACGAACTCAAAGGGACTACTAATTTTAGTTCGTTATAACCGTAGTTCGTTATAAGCATATATACAGCATAACTACAGCAACTAGTCGGGACCAAAAAGTAAGTTCGTTATATCCGTAAGTTCGTTATAAGCGTGTTCGTTATTCCCTGCCTGTCAAGGAGAGATTGGGGCGGTCGGGTAGCCCAGTGGTCGAAGCGTTTGCTCGTCACGCCGAAGACCCGGGTTCGATTCCCGATATGGGAGCAATATGTGAAGCCCATTTCTGGTGTTACCCGCCGTATTATTCCTGGAATTTGCTAAAAGCGGCGTAAACCAATACTCACTCACCCTCTCAGGTCCACGGGAAGTATATATATATATATATATATATATATATATATATATATATATATATATATATATATATTTCTGTCAGATCTTGTGTCTTAACCCCCAGGACTCGTCAGGCTGTGTCTGAGGGTCGGTTTGCTACGGGGTGGTCACTTTCAAAACTTAGGTTTCGTTAGTTATTGGTTTCGGGACATTTTCGATTTAGTAAAGACTTACTCTGGTTGTATTGAGCTAAACTTTGTAGCCTGGGTTTGTGATGCTCATTTTTTCTAGTAATTCGTGGACAACCAACCTTCCCGTGATTGTCTAGCTACTTAGTTACTAGGGTTTGTGATGCTAGGTTTTTCTAGTAATCCGTGGACAACCAACCTTCCCGTGATTGTCTAGCTACTTAGTTACTAGGGTTTGTGATGCTAGGTTTTTCTAGTAATCCGTGGACAACCAACCTTCCCGTGATTGTCTAGCTACTGAGTTACTAGGGTTTATGATGCTCAGTTTTTCTAGTAATCCGTGGACAACCAGCCTTCCCGTGATTGTCTAGCTACTGAGTTACTAGGGTTTATGATGCTTAGTTTTTCTAGTAATCCGTGGACAACCAGCCTTCCCGTGATTGTCTAGCTACTTAGTTACTAGGGTTTATGATGCTCAGTTTTTCTAGTAATCCGTGGACAACCAACCTTCCCGTGATTGTCTAGCTACTTAGTTACTAGGGTTTATGATGCTCAATTTTTCTAGTAATCTGTGAACAACCAACCTTCCCGTGATTGTCTAGCTACTGAGTTACTAGGGTTTATGATGCTCAGTTTTTCTAGTAATCCGTGGACAACCAACCTTCCCGTGATTGTCTAGGTACTTAGTTACTAGGGTTTATGATGCTAGGTTTTTCTAGTAATCCGTGGACAACCAGCCTTCCCGTGATTGTCTAGCTACTGAGTTACTAGGGTTTATGATGCTCAGTTTTTCTAGTAATCCGTGGACAACCAGCCTTCCCGTGATTGTCTAGCTACTGAGTTACTAAGGTTTATGATGCTCAGTTTTTCTAGTAATCCGTGGACAACCAGCCTTCCCGTGATTGTCTAGCTACTTAGTTACTAAGGTTTATGATGCTCAGTTTTTCTAGTAATCTGTGAACAACCAACCTTCCCGTGATTGTCTAGCTACTGAGTTACTAGGGTTTATGATGCTCAGTTTTTCTAGTAATCCGTGGACAACCAGCCTTCCCGTGATTGTCTAGCTACTGAGTTACTAGGGTTTATGATGCTCAGTTTTTCTAGTAATCTGTGAACAACCAACCTTCCCGTGATTGTCTAGCTGCTGAGTTACTAGGGTTTATGATGCTCAGTTTTTCTAGTAATCCGTGGACAACCAGCCTTCCCGTGATTGTCTAGCTACTTAGTTACTAGGGTTTGTGATGCTCAGTTTTTCTAGTAATCCGTGGACAACCAGCCTTCCCGTGATTGTCTAGCTACTTAGTTACTAGGGTTTATGATGCTCAGTTTTTCTAGTAATCCGTGGACAACCAGCCTTCCCGTGATTGTCTAGCTACTTAGTTACTAGGGTTTATGATGCTTAGTTTTTCTAGTAATCCGTGGACAACCAACCTTCCCGTGATTGTCCACCTACTTAGTTACTAGGGTTTATGATGCTCAGTTTTTCTAGTAATCCGTGGACAACCAACCTTCCCGTGATTGTCCACCTACTTAGTTACTAGGGTTTGTGATGCTCGGTTTTTCTAGTAATCCGTGGACAACCAACCTTCCCGTGAGTGTCTTGCTACTTAGTTACGAGGATACGTGATGCTCAGTTTTTCTAGTAATCCGTGGACAACCAGCCTTCCTGTGATTGTCTAGCTTTTGGTTAATTTTAGTATTTCCTTCCTCAGTCAAAGTGACAGAATCTTTAGTCGATTAGAAGAGTTTGATAGTCAGACGTTCGATGTTATAGACGCCAGGTGTCTTTTTTTCGGGATAGACCATCTGTGTTTATTTCCCGTTATTCAACCAAGCCGGGGTTATTCACTCATTAGAGTGTTGAGTTAATTGACTCAGGTGTTAATAGGTCGCAGCCAACTAAATTGCTTGTCTACGCATCTGTCTAACAACTGGCTATCTCACTAATGGTAGGACACCGGTTGGTATCTTGTCAAAGTGTTGTTTCAAGCTGCTCTCAATCTAAATAAAGTTGCTTAGCTCAGCCGCTTGTGTATTTGGCGTTGATTAATTAATCAGGTATCTTTGTCAGCGCACACCCTTTGATCCTTTCATTGTCATCTATTAGTATAATTAGCTGTTATAAATAAACCTGTGAACACATTTCCACTTTTACATTATTAGTGTATTCTTGTTTAATGACACCCCTGATCACTGGAACACAGCTCCGTGATTCAATTCTTTATTTCAGTATAAAGGCCATAGGCCCACGTACTGCACACACTACCTAACACATCGAACCGCATTTTAAACCACCCTCAATCTAAACAAGGCTCTAACTCTAGAAGCAATACTAAACCCACAAAATAAACTAGAAAACTTCAAGGCCTTAGGCGTATTCTTAATAAAAACGGAACTAATAAAACGCATCTAAAAACACAATAACCTACCAAATCAAAATCACATAAACAAACAAACATCCACCATACCCAGCTCCCTTAGTTCTCCTCCCCAACCCCATCGGCATCTATTCCAAATCTCAAAATTCCCCAAATTCTATATAAGCAACCCCTAAAACCCCCCTCTTGGGTTGCACAGACCACTTTCGCCCCTTTCGGAAACACATTAAATGGCCTGACCGGGCCCGTGTGCGAAATACGCATCAGTCGGAAAGCGCACGTTAAATCTCCAAAGTAAGTTAGTAAGTAAGTACAAAGACTCATTGAAAAATACAGAAGACGCAAATGACAGAGGGTATTAAGTGACAGTATTTCGGATTGCAAGTGCTTCCAGTATATACTTAACACAATTAGTTACAATACTAGTGCGGTTACAAGATAATAGTGTAATATATTTAAATAAAGTAGGATTGGAAGAGTAATAAATAGGTAAATACTTATTTCTTAAATATCTGTAGCATGGGCAGACAAGCATAAAATGAAACTCATCTTCAATTTCCTGTAAATTACAAAATCTGCACTGCCTATTACAGTACTCTATACCGCATCTTCTACCTAAATTTACCATCAATGGCAACTCGCCAACTCTTAACAAACAAAACATACGTCTATAATGACGGCTTGTGATTTCACAGAGATACTTTTCAACTGTTAGCAATGACTTATATTCCTTATACATTGATAATTTACGTATTTCACGAACTTTACAATACCAGTCATGTTGGTTACAGTCTTTTAACCTTTGAATAAATGCATTAATAAAGAGGGTCTCATTACCAACTTCCTGCGAAATCCACACGTGGCCAAATCCATAACTGAATAATAATCTTTTGACACACGTTACCCATGTATTGCGATTTCAGCATTAAATAACATTGCTTAGGGTATCTATAACTGGGTAAAGATAACAATTTCAACCAATATTTAATACATCTCTTATGATAATCAATAAATAATCACAGCTCCGTGGCACCCACCATGATGATATTGAATGATAACAATTTCAGCATAAATGATTATTTATTTCACTCGAGTAAAACATCGATTATATATTTTCAGATATTTTCTTTTCAGTTTTTCAGATTAACCTCAACATGAGCTTACCTTGCAATCAACTAAACGTGAAATCCCCTTGTAATCAAGAAAACGTGAAATCCCCTTGTAATCAACAAAACGTGAAATCCCCTTGTGATAAACAAGACGTGAAATCCCCTTGTAATCAACTAAACGTGAAATCCCCTTGTAATCAACTAAACGTGAAATCCCCTTGTAATCAACAAAACGTGAAATCCCCTTGTAATCAACAAAACGTGAAATCCCCTTGTAATCAACTAAACGTGAAATCCCCTTGTAATCAACAAAACGTGAAATCCCCTTGTAATCAACAAAACGTGAAATCCCCTTGTAATCAACAGAACGTGAAATCCCCTTGTAATCAACTAAACGTGAAATCCCCTTGTAATCAACAAGACGTGAAATCCCCTTGTAATCAACAAAACGTTAAATCCCCTTGTAATCAACAAAACGTGAAATCCCCTTGTAATCAACAAAACGTAAAATCCCTTTGTAATCAACTAAACGTGAAATCCCCTTGTAATCAACAAAACGTGAAATCCCCTTATAATCAACAAAACGTGAAATCCCCTTGTAATGTAATGAACAATGAAAATGTAATAAGATAAAATGAAATGGATTTGAAACTTAAAATGAAGTTACCGTTTGATTAGCGTATGTTAACAATGCAAATGGGTAACTCTCTCAACTATTTCTATTCTATTCTGTTCTATTTCTGCACTATTTTAATTCACTATTTTGTAACTTAGAGAGAGATATCCATTTACTACTTGCACATATGAACGCCAGAGGCCAACTGAAATACACTGTGTCTAGAGCATGCGCATTTTACTCTCATCCAGTAAGAAGCACGTGCTGCATGCCAACTTTAACGCTTTCCGCGTTATCAAAATGTTCTGTATTCTTCATTACTAAAGGCTAACAGCACACAAAGATATCTTTCTGAATGAATTAAACCGCCACCATGATTTATTAATTCCACCTTCTGAAAATATTTGCATTTCTGGAAACATCCGAATGGAGTTGAAGAGTTACGCTAGTGCTATATCTCATGTTGATTTATATGTAGGTTTGCCACTTGGGGTTTTTCTTTAAGTATCAGAACATAATGACAAGAACCACAACACTGTGTTTACCTTGATCAAGAGGCTTTGGTTCTGTTCTGATCACCAGGAACATCAAGATGGCGGAACATATCAGTTGTCCGTGCATGTCGTCTGGAAGACATACAAAATAATTTGGATTGAATACTAAATTAATGTCATTACAGTGACCCTAGCGTTATACTGTCAGCTGTAGAAACAAACATTTTTAGTCCACAAGTCCTTAAAATGAACACATATAGCAAAACCTTTAAAAATGACAAATTTCTACTGGTCCTTATGATACCTTAGGGGGCACGGGTGGCCCAGTCGTCTTAGGCGCTGCGGTTCGCTTTGCAGATCTAGAGTTGCGTCCCTTGGGTACGCCAGAAACCTATGATTGTGTTCAAATCCCGGTTCGCCCCGATTATGTTTCTAGGTTTGTCAGCACCATACCCGTGCTCGTGGGTTTCACCGAAGTGGTAAACGTCTGAGACCTGCATCACTTCGGGCTTTCCTCTCACATTAAGCTGACACGCCGCGATATAACTGGAATACTGTTAAAAGCGGCGTTAAACCCAACTCACTCACTCACTCACTCGTAGTATTTGAACTACATTCTGAGTTGATATGACCTTACAAATGCAATGTCAAAATAGGCACTATCTGAACTAAAGATAACAGCTGACCTCCCCAGCTGACGTTAGCAATTGTGTGACCGTCTTGTTTTTACTACGAAGTGAGACAAAGCATGCGACTGTTGATTGTATCTACCCTGTCCTTTGTGGCCTATGTGAGTTTATTCTTCTTAAAACCCAACTCACTCACTCACTATGATACCTTTACTATCAGGCAGTTTGGCAAGGATTACAGGACTAGTGACACTTTCTAACGCTGATAGTTTGACAAGAAAGTATTGAGAATGAGAACATTGTAAATTAGAGATCTTTTAGTTTGTTTGTTTACTGTTTTACGCCGCACTCAGCAATATTGCAGCTTTATGACGGCGGTCTGTAAATAATCGAGTCTGAAACAGACAATCCAGTGATGGACATCATGAGCATCGATCCACGCAATTGGGATCGATGACATGCATCCGCCGATCCCGTTTACGACCAGCATAGTCGCCTTTTACGGCAAGCATGGGTTGTTGAAGACCTGTTCTACCCCGGATCTTCACGGGACTTAGATTTTTAGATAGATTTTTTAAGTCATGGACCAAGAGATAAGTTTGTCCAACGAACACTGCTAACCCGAAGCTACTAAACAGCAAACTGTTCAATATCTTGCCAGACCACATCTTTTCCTAAAAGCACTATTTGAAATCCTAGAAAACTGCTTTTCTGTTTTCATGTAATAAGTCATAGGACTATAAAAAGAGCATATATCAAAATAACGCGAATTGACCTAATCTAGCCTGTCCTAACTGACACTGTGATTACCGTATTCGACGTAATAAGCGCCCAGCGCGCTCTCAAAATTAGAAATAGGGGGCTATTATTAGAATATTATTTTGGTAAATGGTGAACGTAGATTTTGTGGTCTATGAGGACACCCTGAAATGTGTATATACGACAGATATATTTTTCCAGAATTTAATTGCCCATAATTAAGGGTATCTATAACACACGAGTGCGTATAATACACGAATAAATAAGTTTTGTGTACATTGGTCAATCGGAAGGGGTGCTAATTAGGATTGTTCACGATCCAACATATTAGCAAATATCGCCGTGGGCTCTTGTTAGAGCGGGGCGCTTATTACGTCGAATACGGTACCCTTAAAATGTACTTTTACAGGTAATATGATGATAAACTTCGTGTGTTGTCATTCATGTCTGAAATTGCCTATAACCTGACACCTGTCCCTCGGTGATGACCTCACACCGTTCCGTGCATTCTCCCAGGTGCAAATGTCACCGAGTTGGGGGTGGTCTCAAAATATTGCTGTTGTTGTACGTAATTGACATGCGTTGATAGGGTAGCAATTTAGGATATGTACTGTATTATATTTGCTTGGAAACACGATGGACCAGTTAAGAGCTATGAAACGGGATGAGTATTGGAAGGTTGCGGTTTTGGAATCAAGAAGTATTTGTTGTTCTAGATCTACAGATGGTTTCTTGAGGTAGCATTTATCTCCGCTGATGACGTATATGAATCTGTACTTTTGAATGTTGTGTTGTGCTTGCTACGAACCCGTAGACTTAGCCAAGGTGCGCACAACAGGGTTGAGCTCACGCTGTCTGACCAGCGTGCGTAAGATAACGTAACCGTGTTGTGCCGCTAGCACATGTGTCTTGTACTGGTTTCTTATTCAGCCGAATTTTCTCCATGAGTTGAACTTTCGTGTCATATGGTCTGAAGTCGACAATGTCATATATTCCTTTATGGTCGCCTTCAGACTACTCATGGTTTAGGCGACAGTATCTGATTCCCGGAAGTGATATTAACTGGCGTTATCCATGGCAATAAAACTGGCGTTGTTTAAAATGGGCAATAGCTGAAGTCCCAACCAGTCTATGAACACATCACCTCCTATAATTTCCTTATGAAAATCACCAGGTTTCTTTTTCGCCTCGAAAACTAGCACACATCTATCAATAAGTCCAATATCATGGGTTGCAGCGTGCAAAGGTGAGGTGAAATGGGGTTTAACGTCGCGTCCAAGATTATTGCACTTATATAGCGACGTGCATGCACGTGTATATGTGTGTGTGGCTGCTTGTACTAGTCCGGACTGATGCCGATTTATAGTGCTAGCACACTGAGATACCATGCCGCAGTTTAACATGAAAACCCCACTCAGACACAGTATACTGACTCCCAGCCGACCAGTCCTTGTTTGAGCTCCTTGATGCCGAGCGCCAGACAGGGTAACAACAAGTACCATCTTTAACGTCTTTTGGTATGACGCGGCTGGGGATCGAACCCCGGACCTTCCGCTCTCCGGGCGGACGCTCTACCATTAGACCACGGAGGCGGCCTCAGCGTGCAAAACAATGGCACGATTACCTTTACCTGATGGTACCATGGGTGCTTTTTGTCCACCTGCCAATAACCTCATGTCGTCAGTGGAATGATTCAACAAGGTAAACTATCTGGACACCTTGACTGTGATAGTTATGAATGGTTCGGAGATAATGTGACCTCATAGACAGGATGGAATATTTTCCCCTGAAAAGTGCTCGGTCATCGCCACGCGCAGTGTATCGAAATCCCATCTCTTGGAGAGCAGTAGTTTGTGCAGTCCGGGAATCATTAATTATTGTATCTTCAATTCCTCCAAATTCTAGTACAAGTCAGGGTTACCTTCTGGTCATCTGGTCATACAACTTGTACACTATACGCCTAATCACCCTGTATCATGGCTGTCTAATATCCTTTTACTCCCAGTTTTGTTTTTGAGACCACCCCTATACCTGTTTTGTTTTCTTTTCATACCGTAGACTTGATGGTATGAATTGAAAACCCCATAGGCTGGGCAGTTCGGTAATTCACTCTATCTAAATGAATAAATGGTTACCCTCCATCTTGTATACATTTCCCAATACGGACTCCATATCGTGTACCATGCAAGCGTAATGTAACATGCATCATGAGAGCAATGTTAACAAAATAACGCAGCGTCATTTTGTCATTTTAGAAGATGCACATCTAGAATATTCTCAAAATGATTTTTGTGTGTGGGTTAGATATTTTATGAAGACTTCCTTATCATCATTATAACGGAGTCACATGTGCATATTTCTATAGTCCGTTTCAGACTGTCATCACTGGACTTTGAATTAACGTGAACTTCCTGTTTTCGTTCGAATTTGTCTCCTGTAAACTTGTCGATAGGACTTCTGGTGACTGAAATACTTCAAACCACAGGTAGGGCGATCGGTTGTTACTCGATATTTAAATAACAACAGACTGTGAAAAATTATATCCTTTTCCAACAGGCAAAAAGCTGTTTTCTAGCATTTCCACGAAGGAAGTTAGCCATTTCCATAGTTGTTTTGTTTGCCGTCTGCTAGCTTGTTTATTAAGAGAGACAACTCTGATCACACATACGCGGAGTGGTCTCCCTTGAATCAAAGTCAGAATAACTTGAACATGCATCTTTGACTTGTAATTATTGATGGCCAAAATGGTATGAAACATTAATAACTTCTGGTCAAACTGTATAGAGGACTGTTTATTAATGTTTACACTTTAATACACATGGCTTCAGTTGCATTTGACTTTAATACATTAGAGCCTGTTGTTTGGAGTTCAATACGTGAAGACCGCGTCCGAGGTCTAATGGAAGAGCGTCCGCCCGGAAACGACATTTCACACCTGACCTACAAGAGGTGCGTTACACCAGAGTCGCTCGAAGGCAGCAGACAGATCTTCTACGCAGTTGCGATAGGATGACATGCATCAACCAAGTCAGCGAGCCTGACCACCCGATCCCGTCAGTCGCCTCTTACGACAAGCATAGTCGCCTTTTTCAGCAAGCATGGGTTGCTGAAGACCAAATGTATCCCGGATTTCCCGGGTCCCGTGGTGGTGATTGAATATATTCTACTTAGCTGTAAAATGTGTAGAAACATTTTCTGTGCCTTATTTTCCAAATGGCAAATATCGGAAGAGTGAGGTCTGATGCGGGACGGCCCGGTGAGCGGTGAAACCGACGGATTTACAAGCTCCCGCATTACGGAATGTAGGCACATATTCACGTATTTGAACATAAACGTTATCAGCAGATTATCAGTTTTACGGATTAACAGGGTTCATTGTATTTGTATATGTAATTTGAAAATTTCGATAAAAATGAACATTTAGCTGGAGTCTGTGTCGTCGGGTCTTATATTGATCGCTTAATTTTGCGCAAATCCACCGATAAATATAAACGCTGAGGAATGTTTCTATGCTGTTACATTTGTTAAAAACAACAGTACAACTAAAACGGTACATTGCTACTTACCACGTATGTTACCCTGTCCTGAAAGGGATTTTTCCGGGGTACAATATGTCTGACGTTTTTGTCTACGTGTGCGCCCCGGCTTTCGCCAAGATCAGTGTCAACTACTGTAAAACGTCAATGCTTCATTCAAAATTAATTCAGGATTTTGTTTCCATGACAACTGGGATCTACAGACATTTCAAAACCAGGTGAACGATTGCGAAGGAGGTCATAGAACACGTTTCACGTCGGAGCGGTTCGTGCTAATTATTTTCCCAGTTTGCAAGTTCATATTTAGCCTTTCGGCTCTCATTCGGTTATCACCTATTTCTTACACGTCCCGTTTGTCACACATCTCCATATTACCAGTTGTTACACGTCCCGTTTGTCACACATCTCTATATTTCCAGTTGTTACACGTCCCATTTGTCACACATCTCTATATTCCCAGTTGTTACACGTCCCATTTGTCACACACCTCTATATTCCTATTTGTTACACGTCCCATTTGTCACACATCTCTATATTCCCATTAGTTACACGTCCCATTTGTCACACATCTCTATATTCCCAGTTGTTACACGTCCCATTTGTCACACACCTCTATATTCCCATTAGTTACACATCCCATTTGTCACACACCTCTATATTCCTAGTTGTTACACGTCCCATTTGTCAAACACCTCTATATTCCCATTAGTTACACGTCCCATTTGTCACACACCTCTATATTCCCAGTTGTTACACGTCCCATTTGGTCACACATTTCTATATCCCCAGTCGTTACACGTCCCACTTGGGACACACCTCTATATTCACAGTTGTTACACGTCCCATTTGTCACACATCTCTATATTCCCAGTTGTTACACGTCCCATTTGTCACACATTTCTATATCCCCAGTCGTTACACGTCCCACTTGGGACACACCTCTATATTCACAGTTGTTACACGTCCCATTTGTCACACACCTCTATATTCACAGTTGTTACACGTCCCATTTGTCACACACCTCTATATTCCCAGTCGTTACACGTCCCACTTGGGACACACCTCTATATTCACAGTTGTTACACGTCCCATTTGTCACACACCTCTATATTCACAGTTGTTACACGTCCCATTTGTCACACACCTCTATATTCCCAGTTGTTACACGTCCCATTTGTCAAACACCTCTATATTCCCAGTTGTTACACGTCCCATTTGTCACACATCTCTATATTCCCTGTTGTTACACGTCCCATTTGTCACACATCTCTATATTCCCAGTAGTTACACATCCCATTTGTCACACACCTCTATATTCCCAGTTGTTACACGTCCCATTTGTCACACATCTCTATATTCCCAGTCGTTACACGTCCCATTTGTCACACATCTCTATATTCCTAGTTGTTACACGTCCCATTTGTCACACATCTCTATATTCCCAGTTGTCACGCGTCCCATTTGTCACACACTTCTATATTCCCAGTTGTTACATGTCCCATTTGTCACACACCTCTATATTCCCAGTTGTTACACGTCCCATTTGTCACACATCTCTATATTCCCAGTTGTTACACGTCCCATTTGTCACACATCTCTATATTCCCAGTTTTTACACGTCCCATTTGTCACACATCTCTATATTCCCAGTTGTTACACGTCCCATTTGTCACACATCTCTATATTCCCAGTTGTTACACGTCCCATTTGTCACACATCTCTATATTCCTAGTTGTTACACGTCCCATTTGTCACACATCTCTATATGCCCAGTTGTTACACGTCCCATTTGTCACACACTTCTATATTCCCAGTTGTTACACGTCCCATTTGTCACACACTTCTATATTCCCAGTTGTTACACGTCCCATTTGTCACACATCTCTATATTCCCAGTAGTTACACGTCCCATTTGTCACATATCTCTATATTCCCAGTTTTTACACGTCCCATTTGTCACACATCTCTATATTCCCAGTTGTTACACGTCCCATTTGTCACACATATCTATATTCCCAGTTGTTGCACGTCCCATTTGTCACACATCTCTATATTCCCAGTTGTTACACGTCCCATTTGTCACACATCTCTATATTCCCATTAGTTACACGTCCCATTTGTCACACATCTGTATATTCCCAGTTGTTACACGTCCCATTTGTCACACACCTCTATATTCCCATTAGTTACACATCCCATTTGTCACACACCTCTATATTCCTAGTTGTTACACGTCCCATTTGTCACACACCTCTATATTCCCAGTTGTTACACGTCCCATTTGTCAAACACCTCTATATTCCCATTAGTTACACGTCCCATTTGTCACACACCTCTATATTCCCAGTTGTTACACGTCCCATTTGGTCACACATTTCTATATTCCCAGTTGTTACACGTCCCATTTGTCACACACCTCTATATTCCCAGTTGTTACACGTCCTATTTTGTCACACATCTCTATATTCCCAGTTGTTACACGTCCCATTTGTCACACATTTCTATATCCCCAGTTGTTACATGTCCCATTTGTCACACACCTCTATATTCCCAGTTGTTACACGTCCCATTTGTCACACATTTCTATATTCCCAGTTGTTACACGTCCCATTTGTCACACACCTCTATATTCCCAGTTGTTACATGTCCTATTTGTCACACATCTCTATATTCCCAGTTAATACACGTCCCATTTGTCACACATTTCTATATTCCCAGTTGTTACACGTCCCATTTGTCACACACCTCTATATTCACAGTTGTTACACTTCCCATTTGTCACACATCTCTATATTCACAGTTGTTACACGTCCCATTTGTCACGTCCCATTTGTAAATGGTTATTGTGCACAGATAACTGATAGGGGTAGGGGATGATACCAACGAGCTGAATAGGAATGCAATATGGCCAGATATGCAGACTGCAGATACCAGTTAAAGGATTCGACAACGCTGCAGGTACCCTTTAAATGAGTTTACAACACTGCAGGTTCCAACTGAAGCAGCCAACAGTATACGAGTCCTCCTGTTTTATTCAGAGGCGAAACAATCAAACACAGTCAAACATTTACAAACGTCTAGGTTTATGTGTTGCAGAATTTATTGATGTTACAGGTGTTGCATGTGTTACAGGTGATAGAAATGATGATACAGGTGGCCCAGTTAAAAATATCAGCTGTTCAAGATTGTGTACTGGTTATGGTCAGATCCTCGCTTCCTGTAGTGAACATGCTTGTCCATATCGATCAGAACAGTCCATAATCATCCCAGTAATGCTCCGTCCCCCACATGTCTTAATCCCAGTCCACCCCTCCCTAATCTATACTATGCTTATTACCCCTTCCTCCGCCACCCCCACGTTTACCGCCCCTTCCTCCGCCACCTCCACGTTGACCGCCCCTTCCTCCGCCACCTCCACGTTGACCGCCCCTTCCTCCGCCACCTCCACGTTTACCGCCCCTTCCTCCGCCACCTCCACGTTGACCGCCCCTTCCTCCGCCACCTCCACGTTTACCGCCCCTTCCTCCGCCACCTCCACGTTGACCGCCACTTCCTCGACCTCTCCTCCGTTGTGTTCCCCTTCCTCCATACACCATGTCCTTATAACCGTCCCCATAATCACTCCTACTTCTTCCTCTGCCGTGTCTTCCAATACCCCCTTTTCCTTTACCATTCTCGTTCCTCATTCCCCTGCCGCCATCATCCATTTCTGCAAACTCCATGCCTTCCCCGCTTCTTCCTCCAACGCCAAATTCCATATCATACTCATTATCGTCCCCGTAACCCATGCCTCGTCCATCGCTTTTTCCTCTTCCTCCTCCTTCCCCATGTCTTCCTCTTCTTCTTCCGCCTTTACCGTGGCCAATGCCTCCACCACCTCTTCCTCCATCGCCCCCACGTCTTCGTCGACCTCCTCTTCCTCCATTGCCCCCATGTCTTCCTCCACCACCTCTTCCTCCATCGCCCCCATGTCTTCCTCCATCACCTCTTCCTACATCGCCCCCATGTCTTCCTCCACCACCTCTTCCTCCATCGCCCCCATGTCTTCCTCCATCACCTCTTCCTACATCGCCCCCATGTCTTCCTCCACCACCTCTTCCTCCACCATCTCTTCCTCCATCGCCCCCATGTCTTCCACGACCTCCTCCGCCCATTACTCCAGCCAGTCCCCCTTTACCATGCTTCATTGTAATTATTCCTCCGCCAGCATAATCCATGTCACCCTCAACATCTTTTCCATAACCCACGTTGGTGTCAACTGGAGATACTGCTTGATTGTGTACCTTTGAGAAACTGGTGGTTCTATTGTTGCTGAACCCCATGCCTGTAGTTAAATATGAACATATCAGTATCGTCCTCTTATAAAATTGGTGGGCACGGGTGGCCCAGTCGTCTAAGGCGCCGCGATTCGCTGTGCAGAGTTGCGTCCCTTGGGCACGCCAGAAACCTATGATTGTGGGTTCGAATCCCGGTTCGCCCCAATTATGTTTCTAGGTTCGTCAGCACCCTACCCGTGCTCGTGGGTTTCACCGTAGTGGTAAACGTCTGAGACCTGCATCACTTCGGGCTTTCCTCCCACATTAAGCTGACACGCCGTGATATAACTGGAATACTGCCTGTCTGTTAAAAGCGGCGTTAAACCCAACTCACTCACTCACTCTGATACAATTGCACATTAATAATTGGGTGAAGTAATATTAGTTCAACAGCTTCTCTTAATTGATAGTTCGTGTTTGGAAGTCATTCCACAAACCGAAAATCCTTCCAAACGTCTTTCCTCAAAGGGTCAATAATTTCATCCCTGTTCCATTCAATTCATAGTGGCCAGATTTACAACTTGAATGCGGCATGGCCTTTCAATACACGCATGTGTATGGCTGTAACTTATTGGGGGCATTGCCTTCCAAACATATTGTGCTCCCTCCGCGGTAATCTGAATCTTCATTTCAATAGAAATGTCTGCTCGGATCGATAAGATCATATAACAGGAACTTCAGGTTTATCGCTGATCTGATATTGTTCATTAATGGTCAAATGGCCAATTCCCTTCCACTGAATTACCCACCTGAACAACAAATCAAATAGTCAGTGAAACTGTCTCAACCGTGCCATATTTCGATCAAAGATTCACAAAAGACAATTGAAAACAAATTCCACTAGACTTTATAATAATAGAGATGGCTTCAACTTTCCCATCGTCAACTTTCCCTTTATGTCGAGCAATATTCCAGGGCCCACTTGCACAAAGCGATCTTAGCGCTAAGACCATGTTAAAGTATGGGAGTTACAATCATCTTAGGACCCGTGAAGATCCGGGGTAGAATAGGTCTTCAGCAGCCAATGCTTGCCGTAAAAGGCGACTATGCTTGTCGTAAAAGGCGACTAACGGGATCGGGTGGTCAGGCTCGCTGACTTGGTTGATGCACGGTCATCGATCCCAATTGCGTGGATCCATGCTCATGATATCAATCACTGGATTGTCTGGCACAGACTCGATTATTTACAGACCGACGTCATATAGCTGGAATATTGCTGAGTGCGGCGTTAAACAACAAACCAACCAACCAACCAACAATCATCTTAGCGCTAAGATCGCTTTGTGCAAGTGAGCCCGGGAGTTCCAGCCTTTAGTGTCTACATTTCACAAGGGTTAGATCATTCAAGAACTCAGTTATACGACAGAAACGTTTTTGTTGATGACATTTCCGAATTTGACCATCGGTGACCAACATTATGAATTGGTGAATATCTGACTTGACTTTGCATGTGTATGTGACGAGTGCCACCGGTAGGACAGGGTACGCTCACCTTTTTGCAAACACCAGTTATCATCACCAACTGATAGTGATTTTAAAACACATGCTTGTGACATAGTCGGAATCGCACAAGTGACTTGCATGTGGTTGGTTTATCGAACACGAACGTCGCCATTGGTACACTGAACAAAAACATGGATGATAAATAATTTTTAGGATATTCTCATATAATTGTGTCCCCCCATATATTCATGATCCCCAAGACGTTTTATATTCAGTATATATCGCATTATTCAGGTTCAATAAACTATGGCGCCAACGGTAACGCAAGTCATTGGCCTGAAACGCTTGGTTATAATATAACTACATACTTTCCTGCAGAGATGCGATGGCCAGTGTGGTCAGTATACACACGGCACGTCCAGTGCCGGACATCATGAAGGCAGAAACTGAAAGAATAAGACAAGTTTTACAGTGGAGTTTGGTTGCCATACATTTCCCTTTCACTACCTTACAAGCAAAAGTATGTTACGAATCAACCCCTTTCAAATATACACAGAGCAAAAAGTTAAGCATCCCTGCAAATAATTAATACTGAAATATCCCCATTCAATACAACTCCAAATTTAGTGCTTATTATGTCAAGAATGGCGCTCCGTTGAAATGACAGGATGGTACAATGGCAACTGTGACGTCACATTGCAGCACGACCCATGTTTTTGGCCAAAATCCACGTCTGTACATGGCCATTGCGGGTATTTAACGTCACTGTCTCGTAGTGTTGAAACATCTTTGAACATGGCATGGAGAAGGTTATCAGAGGCGCCGATGATGCCGAATAATTGGTATGCATTCGACAAGCATGACCTTCAAAGCTCGGACGTCATTTAGGGTATCTGGTATGGAACCACGGGCAAACCAATACTGTACAGGATCTCTCACGGTCAGGAAGACCTCGCATGACGTCAAGGCGTGAAGACATGTACGTCTCCTGTTGTGAAGAGCCAACGGTTACCCAAAAGACAGATGTCAACCAGAACAGTGTGGAATCGATTGGAATCGGTGGGAATGAAAGCCAGAAGGGTCCTCAAGCGTCTCAGAAGAAAGATCAGTGTTGAAAACTCACTGCCATGCAGAGACGGCAACCAAACGGCGGTTAGGGGTCATTTTAAATTTTTACACTTCAGTGAACGGTCGTGAAATCACTCTGAGCCAGTATCGTTTAGTTTCATTATCCACAGTAACACTTAAGCTCTCTTCTCTGATTGTGAGCCCGTGAAGATCCGGTTAGAACAGGTCTTCAGCAACCCATGCTTGCCGTAAAAGGCTACTAACGGGATAGGGTGGTCAGGCTCCCTGACTTGGTTGATGCATGCCATCGTATCCCAATTGCGTGGATCGATGTTCATGATGTCAATCACTGGATTGTCTGGTCCAGACTAGATTGTTTACTGACCGCCGTGATGTAGCTGAATATAGTGCAGCGTTAAACAACAAACATGTAAACACATGTGAAAATGTGATTGTGAAGGCATGCTTCAAACTTGTTGAACTTGCCGATCGGTAGCCAATATGTTCAATTTGTCTTAATCTGTATTTTGCAGACTTTCATATAGGTTTCTGCAGACATAAAATGTAAATGATAGGCCAACAACACAAGTCCAGACTCCCTCAAATGATCATTTGGAGATTGATTCGGATCATGTCACGCATGTCAGAAGCAAATGTTGACCAAGCATGGGTGTGTGACCCATAATTGATAAAGTCATTTCAAACGTTCATCCTTTTACGACAAACCACTGTCGTCATTCTTGGTTGTTTGCGACCTTACGATATACCATCAACAATATTGAGTGACGGGGGGCACGGGGGGCCCAGTCGTCTAAGGCGCCGCGATTCGCTGTGCAGAGTTGCGTCCCTTGGGCACGCCAGAAACCTATGATTGTGGGTTAGAATCCCGGATCGCCCCGATTATGTTTCTAGGTTTGTCAGCACCATACCCGTGCTCGTGGGTTTCACCGAAGTTGTAAACGTCTGAGACCTGCATCACTTCGGGCTTTCCTCCCACATTAAGCTGACACGTCGCGATATAACTGGAATACTTTTAAAAGCGGCGTTAAACCCAATTCACTCACTTTTGAGTGCCATGTCACACCTAGTGCTTCAGGTTTCTTATCAAGCCATTACCATCAGTCAACACCCTTTGTATTGCTGTAATCATTTGGTATTTTCGAATTTCCCCTATCTTGTTCTGTCCTGGAGGACCGCCCAAACTCCACAAAAACACATTATACCATTCAGCCTAGATAGAGGACTATATGAACTACATGTGCAGTAATGATAGGAATAATAAAAATACCTCCCCGAATAAGATCTGTGACACCACCTGAGAGTCTTGTCCTGCTTGATAGCGCACGAGGCGAATAGTGGAGTCAGGTTGGGAATGGTCATTGAGTCATCATTTATGCAATCGTGTTTGTTTTGTTGCCATGGAAAAGATTATAAACACTGATTTTTAAAGCAGTCCTGAAAATTTATCTCTTCAAGCTACACATTCCTATTGCGTCTACTCAATTAAATATTTTTTTCTTATATGTTATGGATTGCTATCGTGCTATTATTAATATTTACAGATTAAAATAAAAAATGCAGCAAAGAGGGTTTGGGTGATCCTGGCACAGTCAGGCTGGTTTGGCTCATCATCAGCTCAGGGCCCTTTCCCCCTCTACACGCAGCCCAGAGAGCGAATGGGACTTCTCCCCAGGAATCGCTGCCTAGTCTAACCCACCCAGAACTTTTCGGAGAATGTGAAGACTCCCCAACACTGCAGCCTTCTGCATTACCCAGATTGTCAGAAGGGCTGTATTCCTGGTAGCAAACCCGGTTACTCTCCCAATGTCAGTCAACAGATTGGGAGGTACCAAACCTAAGGCACCGAGAACAATGGGGAGTCGGACAACTTGGTACTTGGGATGCAAGCGTGACATTTCGAAAGCGAGGTCCGCATATTTGCCATGTTTTTCCTCAATCTTGTCAATCATCATCATCATCATCATCATCATCATCATATTATTATTATTATTATTATTTACAGATTAAAATAAAAAATGCAGGAAAGAGGGTTTGGGTGATCCTGGCACAGTCAGACTGATTTGGCTCATCATCAGCTCAGGGCCCTTGCCCCCTCTACACGCAGCCCAGACAGCGAATGGGACTTCTCCCCAGGAATCGCTGCCTTGTCGAACCCACCCAGAACTTTTCGAAGAATATGAAGACTCCCCAACACTGCAGCCTTCTGCATTACCCAGATTGTCAGAAGGGCTGTATTCCTGGAGGCAAACCCGGGTACTCTCCAAATGTCAACAGATTGGGAGGTACCAAACCTAAGGCACCGAGAACAACTTGGTACTTGGGATGCAAGCGTGACATTTCGAACGCGAGGTACTCATATCTACCATGTTTTTTCCTGAATCTTGTCAATCACATTCGTGTCAAAAGGGACAGAAAATTCAATGATGAAAATGATTTCATTGGATTTATCAAAAAGGATAAGATCAGGTTTATTGGCCTGGATAGGTCTGAGACTGTATACGGGTCTATTCCAAAAAGAAATCGTATTCATCATTTTTCATGACACCCTCTACATATTCTGGGTCGAACCATGGATGGACCTCTGTGTCAAAACCACGAGCATGACGACGACGGTAATACAATTATCGATCATGTCGCTTAAGGTACTCCTGACAATATGTTGAACAGTCTCATTAAATTCATTGCACAATCTACATTTCATATTTATATTTTGATGCATAATCACACATTGACGGTTTCGAGTGGGAAGTGACTGATCTTGAGCAGCAAACAGAAAGCCTTCAGTTTCACATTTCAGGCCAGCCGTCCTCATCAAAGGACTCTGCAGGGTTGCTGATCTTCTCAACACACTGCACATAAACTCGATGCAGTCGTTCAGATAACCTCTCCTTGAAAAACTCCGTCTGGGCCGATTTAATATGGCACTTCGCTTGGTTGACACTCATTTCTGTACCGTCTACCGTCCCCAGGCCACAATTCTGGATCTGATTGCTTCCATGTGACGACGATGCTAGTCAGTTTTGGTGATCATTCAAGATATTGAGCACAGATGACATTCACCTTAAATATCTACTGTTCCTTTTGTGTTATATGGAACCTGGGTCAATGGGAATGACGGGTGAAAAATTTGAACAATCGATTACGATCAGTTGATCATTTATATGATATATAAATTATACAACTAATGTCACTTTTGCGTTTCTTTTATTTGCAGAGTATACTTTACATATCTGGTCAGGATGTAAAATATCTATATTTTGTTGACATATCGTTACTTATCAGATGGAATGCCATAAATTCAAACTTCAATTATTTATCTTGACTACGTGGTATATATCGGATATTACGCGGGGAAGCCTTTACATAACTCAACAATTGCTCCCTTCCCTCTCCCTCCGCCCTCCTCCCCTCTCACTTATTTCAAAGGAAACAGATTAATAAACAAAATAACAATATCCCACTCACCACACCAGGTTAGGTAGCTCAGTGGTTAAGGCGTTCGCTCGTGGCGCCGATGGTCCGGGTTCGATTCCCCACATGGGAACAATTTGTGAAGCCCATTTCATGTGACTCCTGCTGTGATATTGCTAGAATATTGCTAAAGGTAGAATAAAACCCAACTCTCTCACTCACCCAATCACTCTCACAAACTCATTGCGACTGTGAGTCATATACTTATAGTTTATAACCATGAGGGGTGTTCATATCTGTATCTGTATCACGATCTTAGGACACATTCTTCATATTGCTAGACTTTCCCCTGTTTGTGAACAGTTTTACAGCCTTGCTGTTATTCCTATGGTGTAGACGCTGCCAGGGACATCTTCGACATCAAAGTGAATAGCTGGGGGATATGTGAGGTGAATGAAAAAACCTTCTAGCACACCCAGGCAGCTAGGGTTGTATACTCCCCAGGGAGTTGAGAATGATAACTGGAATGAAAACGGATCCACTGTTCGGGGAACAAATATAACCGCATTTGAGCAGATCTTAGTGCCTGGATATCTGCGTTATATTAATGTATTGTATATTAATAATAATTTCTACAATGGTTTGTTAGGTGACAAAAAGAAGTAAAAAAACATGGATCCTCCTTGTTGTTGATTTTCGGTGAGTCAACCAAGTGGTTGAGGTGCTCTCTTGTCAGGCCGAAACGACGGATTCAAATCCAAAAGAGCTTCAATCTGTGACGCCCATTTCTTGTGGCCCATCTTGAATACTACCGATAGCGGCGTAAGACACATTTCTCTCTCATATTTTCTATTTTCGTTTTTCCACTTCTACCTAAGAAGGGGATTGCTTAGACTAACAACTAGTCTCTGAAATGAACATATCGTACAGAAAAAAAAGTTGTTCGGTTATCTTAATAAAAATATAATAAAAGGGAGCCCAGTGACTCTCTTCCTGATACTGCAGTAATCTAGACTTGCCAAATATTATAGACTTGCATGGGCTGTATTTGATATATATTTGTATCAGGGTCTGTAAGACAGACTAGGGATTGCGTTATAATCAGAGTTTTAAACTGTTAGGTCTGTGGGAAGCAACATGAGACATGGACCTACCCTGCTGATACTTGAACACATGTCATTTTCTTGACATGGGATTGACTGTGTCTTCTTTTTGCGCTTTGCACGCACCATACACGTTTTTAACATTGACCCGCTATTTGTATGTCTGATCATGAATATTTTAACACTGACCAATGTTATGTTTCAGACAAACAATTTACACCACTTAAAATTCAAGACGCCATTATTGAACTAAAAATGGCAACAACAAAGAGTGAGTGAGTGAGTTGGGTTTAACGCCGCTTTTAACAGTATTCTAGTTATATCACGGCGTGTCAGCTTCATGTGGGAGGAAAACCCGAAGTGATGCAGGTCTCAGACGTTTACCACTTCAGTGAAACCCACGAGCACGGGTATGGTGCTGACAAACCTAGAAACATAATCGGGGCGAACCGGGATTCGAACCCACAATTATAGGTTTCTGGCGTGCCCAAGGGACGCAACTCTGCACAGCGAATCGCGGCGCCTTAGACGACTGGGCCCCCCGTGCCCCCCAACAATAAAGAGATCTCTGAGGTTATGATGCCTGTGTAATTTTTAAAAAAAATTCTAAACACAGATGTTTTCCCTGACCAGTGGATTACGAGTATCATTGGACAATTTATAAAGGGAAAGGAGATCCAAACAAATTGGAGAATTATCGCTCTGTGTGTCTGATTAGCTGTCTTAGTAAATTATTCACTGGTAATCTTGGGTCTAAATTAATATTACTTGGAAAATGAAAACATCCTTTCAGAAGCACAAGCAGTGTTTGGACAAACATATTTTACCATTGATCACATATTCACACTCGATAGCTCAATCGAGTTGTTCAAAGTACGAAAAAAGAAAGTGTTCTGCTGGGGTTTTTTTATTTAAAAAAAACCTTTTGATAGTATATGGTTAATTGGCCTTTGATGTAAATTATTAGCCCAGGGGATAAATGGAAAATACTTACGTATAAGATCAATGTATGATTGTAACAAATCACATGTGTCTGTGAATGGTTTAAAGTTATTTGATTGTAATGTTGGACATTTATAAGCAATTCCTTTTTCCTTGTATTTGAATGATTTAGAATGCTATTTTGTACAGGGTTGCAGATCGATTCAACTACACTTGATTGTTTTGTAGACATTGCTCTGGTTTTAGTTGTACTTCTGTATGCCGAGGATGTAGCTCTTTTGGTCACGTAAAGTCCTACAGAAATCACTTAATTGTTTTGAAACTATTGTAAATTGTGGAAGCTAACCGTAAACACGGATCTTGGAAAGCGGATATTTCAAATTCTAGTAAATGCTCCCCATTTTAAAATCGCCAATCAAAACATTCCACACCCCTATCCTTTAAATTGCGATTCTTTAGGACGTTTTGTCACCATCTGCCAATAGAAGCCGGAAGATGGAACTAAACTCCGTTGAATGAACGTTTATGCAAGCCGTGTGATAGTTTTTGACATTGGAGATGAATTCCACTATATTTTCAGATGTAAATATTTTCAACGAACAAAGGGAAATATACATCCCAAAACACTATTAAAAAACCCAAACATGTTACAACTCCAGCAATTATTTTACTGCCTTAAGATATGTCATGAAGAATGATTTTAAATTTGTTAAAAGTGTAATAGAAATTGTAAAACTCCCGGTTAACCTCTGTCCATCGCGATGTAAAATACTGCTTGTAACTGATATGCCGATGCACTCGGCCTGAGAGAAATAAAGTGATGTTCTGTTCTGATCTGTCCTCATTATGCACATTGCACATTATGCCACACAATAATGTACTCACATTTATAGTACATGCTTATTTTGATGAACTTGATGATACTAATGATGACGCAGACGATGATGATAATACTGATAATGATGGCGACGGCGATGATTGATGATTGATGATTGATGATGATGATGATGATGATTGATATTGATGATGATTGATGATGATGATGATGATGATGGCGACGGCGATAATTGATGATGATGATTATTGATGATGATGATGATGATGATGATGATGGCGACGGCGATAAATGATGATGATGATGATGATGATGATGATTGATGATGATGATGATGATGGCGACGGCGATAAATGATGATGATGATGATGATGATTGATATTGAAATTGATGATGATTGTGATGATTGATGATGATTGATGATGATTGATGGTGATTGATGATGATGATGATTGATGATTGATGATGATGATGTTGATTGATGATTGATGATGATGATGATCTCACCCATTCACTCACCCACCCATTCACTCACTCACAAATTCACAGGCAGCCTGGAAGACAGGGTTCCAGGATTTCAGGATTTCAGGATTTCAGGGGTTAAAGTGTCAATGATTTTGCTATTTCTTATCTCAGTGTACCGTTATCTCAATGCATGTGTTTATAAGTCGTGGCACACCTGAGCTTCTGTCACACCTTTACGACCTTTTTATCTCTAACACCATGAAGACTCTCATAGTTCTCGGACTGGTCGCCATTGCATATGTAAGTCTATCAGAATGTATAGCTAGTCGTTATTGCATATGTAAGTCCACCAGATTGCATATGTAAGTCCACCAGATTGCATATGTAAGTCCACCAGAATGTATAGATAGTCGTTATTGCATATGTAAGTCCACCAGATTGCATATGTAAGTCCACCAGATTGCATATGTAAGTCCACCAGAATGTATAGATAGTCGTTATTGCCTATGTAAGTCCACCAGATTGCATATGTAAGTCCACCAGATTGCATATGTAAGTCCACCAAAATGTATTATCTAGTTATCATTGCATATGTAAGTCGCTCAGAGTGTATGTCTAGTTGACATTGCATATGTAAGTCCACCTGAATGCATGTTTAGTTGTCATTGCATATGTAAGTCCACCACAATGTATGGATGCATCTGAATTACATGGAATACTTTGTTCATAAAATAACGTTTTTTGCGGACTAAAAGTTCATTAATAGGAGGGGGGGGGGGGGGGGGGGGGGGATAATTCAAATAAATAATCTGTTTTTGTACTCTTTTGTGTTTGGGTGTTAAATACATTTAAGTATGTATATGTATATATAAGTAACGAAACTCACAGCATTCTGTACCTTTATCTTATTTCATCTGATCAATCATATGCTTATAATATGCTTTCGAAAGCATATTTATACTTTTAATTCGACCGCAATAACAACAAAAACAAATGGTGAACGATGTTAACACTATTTAATAAAAAAAAGTGTTATATTTCCAGTGATATACAGATTGACATTGTGATCGTTAAACCTAAATAGACAAAAGTTGCTGATAAAAACCGCAGGCAACATGTGTTTGCCACAACGCCTTTTGTTTTAGTTATTGGGGACACTGGTTAAATATGTTACGCGTGCAAGAATCCTGTGGTCGTGGGTTCGAATCCCCGATTATGTTACTTCGTTATTCAGTACTATATGCCCGTTCTTGTGGATTTCGACCCGTGGAGAACCGGATTAGAATAGGTCTGCAGCAACCCATGCTTGCCGTAAAAGCTACGGGTTGTCCAGACGTCTTCTGCGCAGCAATTCGCTCTGCAAAGTTGCATCCCTTGGGCACCTCTTGGGCACACTGGTGCGCCATGATTATCTTTCGAGGTTTGTCAGCACCAAGTCGTGCTCGTTGGTTTCAACAAAGTGGTATACGTGTGAGGCGTGCATCATTTCAGGCGGTCGGGTAGCCTAGTGGTTAAAGCGTTCGCTCGTCACGCCGAAGACCCGGGTTCGATTTCCAACATGGGTACAATGTGTGAAGCCATTTCTGTGTCCCCCGCCCTGATATTGCTGGAATATTGCTAAAAGCGGCGTAAAACCATACTCACTCACTCCTCCAACATCAAGCTGTGAACATCACACTGGTGCGCCATGATTATCTTTATTATGCATCACTTCGGGCTTTCCTCCCACATTAAGCTGTGATAGAACTGGAACACTGCCCACAGCGGCGGTAAAGCCAACCCATTCCTTCCTTTTGGTGCCAGGATCCGTTGGTTGTTTATCAGAATTTCAATTTCGCCCGATTCGGATTTTTGTATTCTCAGCACCTGAGTCTACGTACTGCCTGTCTGCAGACACTTCTTTGTATCTTTCAGGGTCAGTTCCCCAATTTTGGCGACATCTTCAACTTTGGAAACCAAGATCGCATCCATGGATATTCCTTTGAATACCACAGGAATGATGTAAGTATGACCGGTGAGGAGATTCTTGAATTATTCGCTCCACTTTCGTTTTAATTCTGTTCTCTTTCTTTTTGTCACATATATGAATCATAATCCACCGTATCTATCCACCGAATCCCTGCACGTCTATAAATAAATGCAGTCATCTGAACAAATGAAACTAAATTTTAGACACCTAAAATATTACATCGTTTGAACGGTACGACCGTGGAGGCGAATAACCTTTAGCTGACCCCGCATTTTCAAAGCTGGTGGGGAATCCCCGGATGTTCATTGGCCGTTGTTTTCAATCTCGTGTTAACCTTCTTTCAATCTCGAGCGATACCTTGGGACGGAGGTCAATAGACTGCTTTGCCTGCCCTCGAGCGCTTACGCTCCTCGTCGTACTATCCCTTGGCCGCTAGGACAGGGTACCAGTCGAGGACACATGTTTTGTACAATGATTTCTATGTGGCAGGATCTGATCCTTGTGAGAAACGCCACTGCCTGCTTCGTCGTGGACGCCACCAAGGACATCGTCAGCAAGATGGAACACAGAGATACCAGGGAGCAGCTGGAGGTTCGTCATCAGTGTTTGTTTTGTTTTTACATTAGCAACATCTGAAGCATTTATCCTTCAACATTGTCAATCAATCTTCATTCAAGCACTCAAGAGACCACATTCCTTTAGTACATATCGCAGAGGTGTTGTACATGATTTAACTATTATTTACATTTAATGCATGCAATGAACGCTTATTTACATTTGGGTGCCTGGCGATTATAACATTTCCTCTACACGTTAAATACCCAGGTTCGATTCTACATATGGGTACAATGTGTAAAGCCCATTGCTGATGTCCCTCGCCGTGATATTGCTGGAATATTGCTCAAAGCGGCGTAAAACCATACCCACTCACTCACACTGTAATGTAGTAAAATATATAATATATCAACGCACAAATAATCAATTTGCATCAGCCAATTAGAAGATTTGATCGCAACGCATAATATCCACTGTGAAACCTTGGACGCCAAAGAGTATTGATGTTGGAATGAGTAAAACTAATCTAATGTGTTTACCTGGGAGTCAGATTTACCTGATAGTTCTGTTCTGAGGTGAAATACAGTCAATGTTTGGACAGTGAGTGAGTAAGTGAGTGAGTTTGGTTTTGCGCCGCTTTTAGCAATATTCAAGCAATATCACGGCGGGGGACTCCAGAAATGGGCTTCACACATTGTACCCATGTCGGGATTCGAACCAGGGTCTTTAGCGTGACGAGCGAACGCTTTAACCACTAGGCTACCCAACAGCCCCAATGTTTGGACAGAACATGTTAGATTTCTATATACCTATTTATTTGCCTATTTGAGGGGATACAATAAGGACTAGTCGGCGCACGCACGCACTCGCCTACGCTCGCGCGCAAAAAGTCGCTTTCTGAGTCCAATAATCTTGAATCCAATATTAAACACCATTTCACCACACTTTTGTTTCATTTTCATCTGTCATATGAACATCTGATCTCCTGTTCCCCAGGACGACCTGTACGCCCAGATCAAAGCCCACACCGGAGAGACAGTTAGCAGCATCACCGACCTCCGCAGCAACTACCACGACAACAGGGCTGTGTACGAGTGCTTCAGACACAGCGTGTTCGAGCTTAAGTATATGCCCAGCTCCTAGAGGAATATAATGTCAGAACAACCATCACATAAAGTAATGTTCCCTGTGTACTTGTGTTCGCCGATTTTCTTGGTTAGTGAATGAGTTAATAAAAGACCCGTGAAGATCCGGTTTAGAATGGGTCTTCAGCAACCCATGCTTGTGGTAAAATGGATCGCGTGGTCTGACGATGACTCGGTAGTTGCATGTACTTGTCACGGCGCAGTGCTCAGGGGTGTCATTAAACAAGAATAAAGTAATATTTAAAACGTGGTTCACTGGTTAAAAAACCCAGCTAATTGTACCAATAGATGACAAAATAAAGGACCAAATAAACCCAATCTGCTCTGACAAAGATAACTGATTAATTAAATCAGAGCAAATACACAAGCTGCTTAGCTAAGCAACTGTATGACAGCAATAAAATGAGAACAGCTAAAACAACACTTTGACAAGATACACACAAGATGCTTAGGCAGCCACTTAAGTCGGCTGCGACCAGTTAACACCTGAGTTTATTAACTCAACACTCTTATGAGTAAATAACCTTGGCTGGTTTAAATAACGGAAAATAAACACAGAGGGTCTATCCCCCAAAGAAGTCACTTTGACAATAAAATAGACGAGAACGTCTGAATATCAAACTAAAGACTTATCCTCTTTGTCTGAGTAAGGAAATTCTAAAATTCCCCCAAAGCTAGACAATCACGGGAAGGTTGGTTATCCACGGATTACTGAAAAAACAGCATTGGCCATGGGAACCCTGGTTAATAAGTTTAGCTCAATACAACTAGAGTAGGTCAGTACTAGATCAAAAGTTTCGAACAACCATCCAGAAGCGTACCGACCCGTAAAACGGCCTAACGAATCCCGGGGGTAAAGACACATGATCCTGTTGTTGTTGTTGTTGCATTAAGTGTTTAGGAGGTCGCCTTCTGCCTAGGCAATTTCGGCTGACCTGTCCCTCTTTGGGACTCCTGTGTGTGAGTAGGGTACACCTATCTATTGTGAGTTTGGTGTTCACATAATTTCTGTTTTGGTATTGATATGATTTCCATTTTCTTATATTGATATGATTTCTTTTTTTATCCTTGGCTATTCTGTTTATATACGTTCGAGTAGCTGTCCATCTCTCAGAAATAGAGTTAGTTTGGCCTTCGCTATTGCATGTCTTGGCTTTAGGAGATCTATGACAGATAGCGGATCTAACTGCAATTCTTGTTTTAACCTAGCCCGGGCTGGGGCATGGTCTTGACATTCTAGTAACATGTGATCAATGGTTTCAGCCTGATTGCAAGATGAACAAACCTTGTCATAGTGCTTTTTTGTGACCGAGTCTGAGGCGTGAGATAGCAATTTCAATTTTCCTTTCATTTGAGTATGAGTTTGGCTTTTGTTGGACCTTGGGTTGAATTTGGTATAGCCATCTGCCGATCTTACTTGCGTCCCATTCGGCTTGCCATCTTTCTGCTATGTATATCCGCTTTGTCTAGAGCTAGCTTCGCCAGTGAGTCTGCTTTTTCATCTCCAACACAGCTCCACCTGTTGCCCTTGGTCCGATAGTTTTGTATATTCGTATAGAATATTGGTGACTGTGTTTGGCCTGGAGTTTGAGTTTCTGCCACTGATGGCTTGTCACATGATCCTGACAAAGTCTGTGTATATGTACGGCGCGCGGACCTCGGAGAGGACAATCTCTCCTTATATGAACAGACAGGAATACAATAGTCTGGGGCGCTCAACCAAAGTGCGTTTTCCAACATGGGAAAAACACGAATAGAAAACTAACTACTATATACAAACGGACGATGTACGTATCAAAATACGCCATCCACACGCTGAACATAAGCTGTCCAATGGTATCATTAAAGATTTACAACAAGCAATGTACAATTATTGAGGAGGCAAACGTGATCATAAATACATGAGAAATATCAGAGTATACATATACAATTCCACTTATGTTTAAAAATCATAGTTCCAAAAACATTTCAACACATGAATAAGGTAGCGAACATATAGAAGGTAACATTTCAAGGCAATACATGGTAAGAGTGTGCCATTAAATCACAAGAGAATGAAATACTCGGGTCACTAATTCTGTAATATGGAATGCAATGCCACTGCACGACGACTGCCGGACTTTGCCGTACGGTGTCGGAAACAGGGGGAGACATGCGACACGGTGACAGTCATCCAATAGAGTAGTTCGATGCTCATGATGTCAATCACCGCATTGTCGGGTCGAGACTATTTACAGAACCGTCATTTTGCTGGAATAGGGCTAAATGCGGCGTTAAACAACAAACAACCAAACAAATAAAGTCTATTCAGCAAAGGATTGGTCACGCATCGTGGAGTTCCTAAAGTGGGAATCGACCCTGAGACGTGAAATAAGCACATCCCGAACATACGGAGACACAGCGTGTTTGACAAACTGTGGGACAGGACTGAAATACTAGATCCTGTCAATAGTCTAGCTTGTTGAGCGCAATTACTTAATCCTGTATTCTCCATTCTCGTGGGGCTGGCTCAGTCGTCTGAGGCACCGCATTTCACTGTGCAGAGTTGTGTCCCTTGGGTTCCAATCCCGATTCGCCCTGATTATGTTTTTATGCTTGTAAGCCCCATACCTGTGCTCGTGGGTAAACGTGTGAGGCCTGCATCACATCGGGTTCTCCTACTACATCAAACTGACCACCCTATCTACTGAGACTGACCACCCTATCTACTGAGACTGACCACCCTATCTACTGAGACTGACCACCCTATCTACTGAGACTGACCACTCTATCTACTGAGACTGACCACCCTATGTACTGAGACTGACCACCCTATCTTCTGAGACTGACCACCCTATCTACTGAGACTGACCACCCTATCTAATGAGACTAACCACCCTATCTACTGAGACTGACCACCCTATCTACTGAGACTGACAACACTATCTACTGAGACTGACCACCCTATCTACTGAGACTGACAACCCTA
The DNA here is from genome assembly GCF_023055435.1 of Haliotis rufescens. Taxonomy (NCBI): domain Eukaryota; kingdom Metazoa; phylum Mollusca; class Gastropoda; order Lepetellida; family Haliotidae; genus Haliotis; species Haliotis rufescens. Next base: position 15,318,091 of record NW_025963813.1, read on the forward strand.
TCTACTGAGACTGACCACCCTATCTACTGAGACTGACCACCCTATCTTCTGAGACTGACCACCCTATCTACTGAGACTGACCACCCTATCCACTGAGACTGACCACCCTATCTGCTGAGACTGACCACCCTATCTACTGAGACTGACCACCCTATCTACTGAGGCTGACCACCCTATCTACTAAGACTGACCACACTATCTACTGAGACTGACCACCATATCTACTGAGACTGACCACCCTATCTTCTGAGACTGACCACCCTATCTACTGAGACTGACCACCCTATCTACTGAGACTGACCACCCTATCTTCTGAGACTGACCACCCTATCTACTGAGACTGACCACACTATCTACTGAGACTGACCACCCTATCTACTGAGACTGACCACCCTATCTACTGAGACTGACCACCCTATCTACTTAGACTGACCACCCTATCTACTGAGACTGACCACCCTGTCTACTGAGACTGACCACCCTATCTACTGAGACTGACCACCCTATCTACTTAGACTGACCACCCTATCTACTGAGACTGACCACCCTATCTACTGAGACTGACCACCCTATCTTCTGAGACTGACCACCCTATCTACTGAGACTGACCACACTATCTACTGAGACTGACCACCCTATCTACTGAGACTGACCACCCTATCTACTGAGACTGACCACCCTATCTACTTAGACTGACCACCCTATCTACTGAGACTGACCACCCTGTCTACTGAGACTGACCACCCTATCTACTGAGACTGACCACCCTATCTACTTAGACTGACCACCCTATCTACTGAGACTGACCACCCTATCTACTTAGACTGACCACACTATCTACTGAGACCGACCACCCTATCTGCTGAGACTGACCACACTATCTACTGAGACTGACCACCCTGTCCACCGAGACTGACCACCCTGTCCACCGAGACTGACCGTCCTATCTACTGAGACTGACCACCCTATCTACAGAGACTGACCACCCTATACACCTATTTATATGTTACGTACGTGATTCTTTGTTATTTTAATTTGGGAAACACCAATTTATTAGTTCAAATTTGCAATTCAATTCGTGAACTGACCAGTCAACATAAAACTCTAGATTTATAGACCTGTATACAATCAACAAATTCCATCCCAGAGCCTGAAGCGAAAAGAGTTGCTGACATGAGTCGGAACACATGGTCCTCCGTCTCCGTTTTCGCTTTACATTTTAATGTATAATAATAATACACACAGTAGATATAGATTACCAATTGACTTCAAGTACCCCCCACAGGATACAAACAAAATGGGTTATACGTGTATTTGAAGATCAGGAAATGAAGGCTGGTCAGGCTGAAATTTCATCAGCCAAAAAAAGAATTGATCATCTCGAAAGACGGTAGCATGAAGTTCACGTAAAAGGACATTTTCGTCTGGAGTTGTTTACGACATGTCAGGTGTTGAAACTTGATACAACATTCTTGTTATTCTGAAAACCGATCGGGAATCTGGTTGTGGTGTTTACCCGCAAGTTACGCTCAAGAGGTCGTTGTCGGCACAGGTACCTCACAAATATTCTCCAGGTACGTTTCTGTATACAGAACGGCGGACAAGTCCATATTCCCAAACCAGAAACCGAAGCCGGTTTATGTATTAGCCCCGGTTCTCCTGATTTCGATTGCATGACTTCTACAAGATTTTGTTTGCCAACAGCTCCAAGACATTCAAGTTCAGAAGAAGTTCCTCCCGACGATTACGTACTGCCATGTAGAATTTAACCGCGGTTTGGCAAACAGGAAGTGACGAATAAATAAAAAAACTTGTTACGCGCATTGTTTCCCTGCCGCGGAATGGACTCATCCCTGGGTACGTTTCTGTATTTTAACTTTGGCTAGGGAACATTTCTGTATACAGAAACGAACCTGGAAACGATTGAAGCGAGGTCAGAGCGCAAGACGGAACGAGGCCGCGATGTCGACGAGACCAAAACATGCAGAATATTTGAACCACTTTAAATCAAATCGCACATACTATCATGGGAACCAGGAAAAACGTTTCCTGCGTGGTACAGGACGCGGAAGAGGACGTAGCAGAGAACAAGGAAGAGTCAATAATATACAGCATGGTGATTACAGCAGACCACATAATGCACAACGTGAGGATTACAACAGATATTTTTTAGGGTACAGCCACCAAACAAGGCACAGATTCAAAGAAATGTGACTGCTGCAGAAGAAAAACAACGCGTTGACCCGAAAATAATTAACATTTCTAAAAGACAACTCACTACAGCTGAAATAAGTTTACTAAAACGGGGTCTAAAGTTCACGCCAACTCCGTCACAGAATCACGAAGAGCTTAAAGTGGACATTCATGTATTCAGTAGAAGACTGAGACTCATGGAATATTTTGAATGCGATGATCAAGAGGATGATATATCCGTTTCCGATAAAAATTCGATCACAAATAGACCATTATTAAGGAACAAAAGCATGTTCAATCCAAAAAAGAACAGGGATAAATACCTTGATGACTACTTAAACAACCTGGAGAAATATCCTCTACGGAACATCAGGAAGTGCCATGCCAACTTATCACTGGAAGAACGTAAAGCTGTGGAGGATCTTAAAAATGACAAATCGATTGTTATTAAGGAAGCAGATAAAGGCGGCGCAGTCGTAATAATGGACTCGGAATATTATGAATAAAAACATTATGAATTATTGCAAGACAAGGAATTTTACATTGAAACAGATAATACTGAAAAAGCTGTAATTAAGAAGATTAAAAAACATAGTGATGACTTCTCTGGAGATCTACACCCTAAAGAAAAAGACTACTTAATAAACTGTGACCCGCAGACGGCTAATTTCTATGGACTACCCAAGATCCATAAAAGTAAATTGATAAATAATGCTAATGCCGAACAGAATGCGGAGTATATCGAAATTACCAGCTGTCCTGATTTGACATTCAGACCGATTGTCGGAGGACCGAACAGCCCGACTCAGCCCCTAAGTAATCTGGTCGATATCATTTTAAAACCATTAACAAAGCATATGCATGTACCGAGTTTTGTAAGAGACGATGTAGACTTTCTTTCCCACCTGCCCGATGCCGTACCTATTGATGCGACTCTAGCCACCTTTGATGTGAAGAGTTTATTTACCAACATACCCCATGATCTGGGATTGGAAGCAGTTCAGTTTTGGCTGAGAAAACATCCTGAGGCTATCGACACTGAATTTTCGGAAAGTTTCATCGTGGAATCTTTAAGATTAGTCTTAGAAAATAATACCGTCTGTTTCAACGGAACATTCTATCATCAAAGAAAGGGAACGGCCATGGGAACGAAAGTCGCCCCAACATACGCTACACTTGTGATGGGCTATATAGAGGATATTCTTAACAGCAAGGTACACGATTTCATGTCAGAATCCATTGCCAAACATGTGCGCGAAACTTGGAAGCGATTTTGGACGCTTCGTTTTTAGTTTGGCTCTCAACTCGTGAAAATTTAGACATTTTTCTGGATATTATTAATAAGCTCCATCCTTCCATCAGTTTTACTATGGAGTCTAGCGAGAGCGAAATTCCATTTCTGGACGTCCTTGTAGTTAAGGAAGATACTAAATTGAAAACAGATATCTACTACAAACCAACGGACACCCATCAATACCTACAATTCGGTTCATGTCACCCCAGGCATACACGAACTAACATTCCTTATTCACTTACGCGGAGAGTATGTACCATCGTGTCGGAAACGGATAAAAGAGATTTAAGATTGAAAGAATTGATGGGGTATCTCAGGAAGCTAGGAGATCCGCTTCGCGTCATAAATGACGCAATAGAAAAGTCTTTAAAAATTCCAAGACATACTCTCCTGAAACCTAATGAAAAATCTGTGGGCGATCAAATTATACCGTTTGTGTCAACCTTTAATCCTAATAACTGTGATATCATGCCAGCCATAAGGGACAACCTCCCAATTCTACAACAAAGCGATAAAATGAAACAAGGACTGAATAAATTTAAAATTATAAAAAGTACCAGGCAACCAAAAAATCTCAAGCAAATTCTTTGTCCATCCAAATATTCTTGTACAGAGAGTGTACCATGTGTAAGTAGATGTAACACACCAAGATGCGGCACGTGTAACATCATAAGTGAAGGTACTACTTTCTTTTTTGCAAATGGCAATGGTTTCAATGTAAAAGCCGACATAAACTGCCGCAGCAAAGATGTGGTGTATGTTATGAGATGTTCGGGATGCGGCGAAAACTACATCGGTGAAACCGGCATGGAATTAATAGATAGAGTCACTGTACACAAACAGCAGATTAGAGACCCTAATGTTCGATGCATAGGTGTCAGCAAACACATTGATGATTGCGGAAACGGGAAATTTACTATTTTTCCGTTTTATAAATTGTATACAAGTAACAAGCAGCTGAGACTGGAAAAAGAACAAATGTTTATCCAATTGATGAAACCAAAATTGAACTCTAGAATGTATTAATAGATTTGTCATTTCAATCGTAAATGTTGCACTGTTACTTTACAAATACTGTATATTTAATTCAAATGTCTCCCTACAATTGTTAAATTACTTGGTGTCGTCGCTGGAGTGTGTAAATACATTATGACGTCACAGTTGTAATGTATGACGTCATCATAAGTATGACGTCATTATATGTCATTGTCAGTTACACTGAAGAGCTGTCATGAGACAGCGAAAGTACTATGTATGAAACTGATATAAAGAAGATGATGGACTAACGTGGACTTTATTATTTTATTATATATTACATGTACACCGAGTGAACATTTACCTCATTTTTGTATATATATATATATATATATATAAAGAGAGAGAGAGAGACAGAGACACAGAGAGAGATGATGATGATGATGATGATGATGATGATGATGATGATGATTTCAGGCTATCCTGCCATTTTGATCATGTTGTAATATTGCTAAACACACGTAAAACCTCATTCACCCACCCACCCACTCATTCACAGGCAGCCTTGAAGACAGGGTTCCAGGTTTTCTGGATTTCAGGGGTTAAAGTGTCAATGATTCTGCACTTTCTTATCTCAGTGTACCGTTATCTCAATGCATGGTTATATAAGTCGTGGCACACCTGAGCTTCTGTCACACCTTCACATCTCTAACATCATGAAGACTTTCATAGTTCTCGGACTGGTCGCCATTGCATATGTAAGTTTATCAGAATGTATAGCTAGTCGTTATTGCATATGTAAGTCCACCAGATTGCATATGTAAGTCCAGCAGAATGTATGTCTAGTTGTCATTGCATACATAAGTCGCTCAGAGTGCACATCTATTCGTTTTTGTATATGTAAGTCCACCAGAATGTATATCTTGCCATCATTGCGTATTTAGGTCCACCAAGATGTATTATCTAGTCGTGAATGCATATGTAAGTCCATCAGAGTATGTGTCTAGTAGTCATTGCATGTGTAAGTCCACCAGAATGTATAGATGCATCCGCGTTTCATAGAAAAATAAAAAAAATTCAAATAACGTTTTTCGCGACCTAATAGTTCATTAATGAAATAATTAAAATATATACTGTGTTTTTGTACTCTTTTTGTTTGGGTGTTATATGCATTGAAGTATGTATATGTATATATAGAAGTAAACAAACTCACAGCATTCTGTACCTGTATCTGATCAATCATATGCTTATAATAAGCTTTCGAAAGTATATTTTTACGTCTAGTTCGACCGCCATAACAACAAAAAACAAATGGTGAACGATGTTAACACTATTTAAGACAAAAAGTATTATATTTCCAGTGACTTTCAGATCGCCCTTAGCGCCCAAACCTAAATAGACGATAGTGGTTGAGAGGAATTACAGAATTTGAAACGCATGCATTATGCAAATCTAGACACATCCTTGTGTTTGGCACAACACGTTTTGTTTTAGTTATAGGGAACGCTGGTTGAATCTCAATGACGTGCAAGAATCCTGTTGTCTGCTCATGGCTCAGATGGGGGCACGGGTGGCCCAGTCGTCTGAGGCGCCGCGATTCGCTGTGCAGAGTTGCGTCCCTTGGACACGCCAGAAACCTATGATTGTGGGTTCGAATCCCGGTTCGCCCCGATTATGTTTCTAGGTTTGTCAGCACCATACCCGTGCTTGTGGGTTTCACCAAAGTGGTAGACGTCTGAGACCTGCATCACTTCGGGGTTTCCTCCCACATGAAACTGACACGCCGTGATATAACTGGAATAATGTTAAAAGCGGCGTTAAACCCAAATCACTCACTCACTCATGGTTAAGATAAACAGACTGCCGCAACTATTTTTTGTTGTGGTGCACGGGTATCCAAGTCGTCTTAGGCGCCGCAATTCGCGTCCCTTGGACACGCCAGAAACCTATGATTGTGGGTTCGAATCCCGGTTCGCCCCGATTATGTTTCCAGGTTTGTCAGCACCAAATGGTGTTTTGGTGTTTCAACAAAGTGGTAAACGTCTGAGACCTGCATCACTTCGGACTTTCCTCCCACATTAAGCTTACATGCCGTGATATAACTGTAATACTGATCAAAGCGACTTTAAACCCATCCCATTCTTTTTTGTGTGTGCCAGATTGCTTATTAGAATTTCTATTTCTCCCTATCAGGATCTTTGGACACCCCCGATGTTGGGCTCACCTGAGTCTACGTACTGCCTGTCTGCAGACATTTCTTTGTATCTTTCAGGGTCAGTTCCCCAATTTTGGCGACATCTACAACTTTGGAAACCAAGATCGCATCCATGGGTATTCCTTTGAATACCACAGGAATGGTGTAAGTAGGTTCTTGAATTATTCGCTCCACTTTCTTTTTCATAATGTTCTCTTTCTTATTGTGACAGATAAGAATATAAATCCACCGAATGCCTTAATGTCTATAAATAAATGCCTTAATCTGAACAAGATATATATTAAAAGAAAAAAACAGTTTCCATGTAATCAAATTTCTTCTAAAAAAATATAAAAAAAATAAAAAAATTCTGTTTTCTCTGAAGTGTTATGATGAGAGATACCTGGGACACAGAGCTGTATACTCCAAGCATATGTATATATTTGAATAAAAACTACGTGGATCACAAACAGTGTGCTAAATATTAAACAGCGGAAGCCATAACATCATTTGAACGGAAAGACCTGGATAGGTGGATACGGTTTAGCTGACAACGCATTTGCAAAGCTGGCGGGGAATCCCCTGATTGTCATTGGTCGTTGTTTTCAATCTCGTGTGAACCAACGCGAAAGAGCGAGACCTTGAGAAGGAGGACACTAAACTGGTTTGCCTGCCCTCGAGCGCTTGCGCTCATTTCTGCACTACAACTGCAGCCGCTAGGATAGGGTACCAGTCTAGGAGGACACATATTTTGTACAATGATTTCTATGCGGCAGGATCTGATCCTTGTGAGAAACGCCACTGCCTGCTTCGTCGTGGACGCCACCAAGGACATCGTCAGCAAGATGGAACACAGAGATACCAGGGAACAGCTCGAGGTTCGTCATCAGTGTTTGTTTTGTTTTTATGTGAGCAACATCTGAAGCATTTATCCTTCAACATTGTCAATCAATCTTCATTCAAGCACTCAAGAGGCCACATTCCTTTAGTACATATCGCAGAGGGTTTTGCAAATAATTTTAACTATTAGTTACATTTAATATATTTACATTTGGATAGCCTAGCGGTTCACTCGACGCGTTGAATACCCAGTATCGATTCTACAAATGGGTTCAATGTGTAAAGCCCATTGTTTGTGTCCCTCGTGAAATTTCTCGAATATTCCTAAAAGCGACGTAAAACCAGATACTCACTCACTCACTCACTCACTCACTCACTCACTCACTGTCGTTATGTTTAGTCTTAATTGCACATCTTAGTCAAGGCCTAAACTAAACGTCTTAGTGAGTCTTGGAAAAACTCGTAAAGTATATCGAAAAATGTCAACGAACGAATAATTAAGTCGCTATGTAAGTGCAATAATCGTGAATCCAACATTAAACCAACTTCACCTCTCCTCATTATTTCCTACACACCTGTCATATAAACATCTGGTCTCATGCTTCCCCAGGATGAGCTCTACGCCCAGATTAAAGCCCACACCGGCGAGACAGTTAGCAGCATCACCGACCTCCGCAGCAACTACCACGACAACTGGGCCGTGGCCGAGTGCTTCAGAAACAGCGTGTTCGAGCTGACGTATACGCCAAGCTCCTAGATGAATATAGTGTCAGTTTAACCCTCTCATAAAGTAATGCTCCCTGGGTATTTGTGTTCGCAGATTTTATGGGTTAGTGAGCTACTATAATAAAAGACCCATGAAGATCCGATTGAGAATAGGTCTTCAGCAACCCATGCTTGTCGTAAAAGACGACTCACGGGACCGGGTGGTCAGAATCTGACTCGGTTGTTACATGTCATCGTATCCCAATTGAGTAGATCGGTGCTCATGATGTCAAACACGGGATTGTGTGATCGAGACTCGATAATTTACATAGCTATCGTATAGCTGAAATAGAACTAAGCGCGGCGTTAAACAGCAAACAAACAAACAAATAAATAAATACTATCAAGCAAAGGATGGGCCACACATGGTGGGCTTCACAAGGAGATTCTTAAGTGGGAATCGAACCCGAGACGTACAATAAGCACATCCCGAACAACATACGGAGACACAGCGTTTTTAACAAACTATGGAACAGGACTGAAATACAAGAACCTGTCAATAGCCTAGCTTGAGGAGCGCAATTACTAATCCTGTACTCTCCAGCCTCATGGGGGATGGCTCAGTCGTCTCAGGCACCGCAATTCACTGTGCAGAGTTGCGTCCCTTGGGTACGCTAGAAACCTGTGATCGTGGGTTCGAATCCCGGTTCGCCCCGATTACGTTTCTAGGTTTGTCAGCACCATACCCGTGCTCGTGGGTTTCACCGAAGTGGTAAACGTCTGAGACCCGCATCACCTCGGGCTTTCCTCCCACATTAACTGGAATAATGTTAAAAGTTGTGTTGACCTAACTCACTCTCCACCTTGTCATTTAGTACACAGTCGACCATATAGGTTTATGTACCAAACCGTCGTGCAGCATACCTTCAGCCCCAGCTCATGGTGTCTATATTTTACTACTTCTTCAGTACAACTGAGCACGTCCATTTCATTCAGATTCCACGGAAAGACACATTTTGCTTACACCTTAACTTTTTCAAACAAGGTTTCACCATCAAAGGCCTGATTAAGTCATTCAAGAAACGGTTGTTTGTTTGTTGTTCAACGCCGCGCTCAGCCATCTTCCCTCGGCAAGGGAGTTAACTGACTATAAAAATCCAGTTTCCACCTTTGCTTACGAGTTATGTCCCTTCTATGTGCTATTTAACCAATCAGATTCCACCTCTGATGCCACTTGCCTTCGTTTCAAACAAAATGGCGGTTCCCAGTGAAGGCGATCCGATCGATAATGACCAGCCAACCAACTGAAACTGACCACCCTATCTACCCAAACTGACCACCCTTTCCACCCAGACTGACCACCCAATCCAATTGTGTCGCCTCTAACGACCGGCCATATCGTGCGAGGGACCAAGTCCCTATGGTTATTGCAGAGAAATTCGGCATCATTCAATGTAAACAACGATACACGCCCCTGGGGGCAAAATGACCCACAACATAACCGTTCTTCCGGCTGATTGGTCTCCAGACGATATGACGTCATAGTGCATTGTTGAGAAATCCAAAACGTCAGTGTTTCGACGTCACACATGCTGCATTGTTGAGATAGCACGACGTCATAAAAACACACGTTATGAAGTTGTGATGACCTTCCATTCATCTGAATCTTCTTTCTTAATCAGTGTGAGAAATGGTAATATAAAGAAGAACGGATCATCTGCTGTTCATGATTGAACGATTAACAATTGTTTCAATTTCATTGCATAATCAAAACAAAGTCGAACTTAAAACACACGAAAGGACATTTTTTAAATAAAAGTCATTCTTTAATATAATCATACACTTTGCTAAAGCATTATGATGAAGAGTACTGTAACTTGAATACGTCGTGGTGAAAACATTCGGCTACCGCCCTGATGTCATGGTAGTCGCTGCGGAGGTCGGTCAGCTTCGCCACAGTCTCGCCCATTTCGGCAAGGATCTGACCGTACAACTCGTTCTGAAAGAACAGCGCATGCGCGTGTCAACATGACTCGGAACATTAGAAAAGATAGTGTATCAAGGCAAGAGAAAGTATATAGAGTAAACTACGGTTATAACGAACTCAAAGGGACTACTAATTTTAGTTCGTTATAACCGTAATTCGTTATAAGCATATATACAGTATAACTACACCAAATAGTCGGGACTAAAAAGTTAGTTCGTTATATCCGTTAGTTCGTTATAAGCGTGTTCGTTATAACCGTAGTTTACTGTACCCATGTTTGATGGTGGCTAAAAATGAAACAAACGATGAATGGTTATTTGATGGTGATTATTTGATACGGGTGTCACAGACGAAATTACATGGATGATATTAATGGATATCTGACAATCGGTCACGTGCACATGACTCCTCAAGGAACACGAGGGTCGCAATTTCAATGAACTCCGTAATGCTTGTTTGTTGTTTTAGTGAGTGAGTGAATATGGTTTTACGCCGCTTTTAGCAATATTCCAGCAATATCACGGCGGGGGACACCAGAAATGGGCTTCACACATTGTACCCATGTCGGGAATCGAACCCGGGTCTTCGGCGTGACGAGCGAACGTTTTAACCACTAGGCTACCCGACCGCCCCTGTTTGTTGTTTAAAGCCGCACTCAGAGATAGTTCAGCTATGTGACGGCGGTGTGTAAATAATCGAGCCTGGATACGATGACATGCAAGATACACATGTCAATCAACTAACCAAATATCTCACTCACTTACTAGCTAAATCACGCACGCACGCACCCACCCACTCACTCACCTGCAGTCACTCACTAACTCACCCAAACACAGCAACAAACAAGTGACTCACTCACTCGCCCAAAACACAGCCACCCACTCACGCACACATTTAAAATACAGCCACACACAATTCACTCACTCACCCAAAACACATCCACACACAAGTGACAATCTCTTTCACTCACTCACTCACTCACTCACTCACTCACTCACTCACTTACTCAAAACACAGCCTAACACAATTCATTCACTCATTCACCCAAAACACAGCCTCACTTACTCACTCACTCACTCACTAACTCACACTGTACCTCCAATCCTTCCCGACTTCCCCTGTTCCTCATCTTCTCTGTCAGGTCTTCATCAGTTTCAACAATGAAACAGGCAGTGGCGTTCCTAACCAGCACGAGATCCTGGGCCAAGTTCACAATGTGTCATCAATTAGATCATATCAGTAACTTACACATTCTTCGGGCACTAATGAAACATTGGAAACCAAAGGCACACAAAAGCCTGGTTGGGGGATTTGGGGTGGGGGTATTCTGCAAGTTATAATTTTCATTTTTGTTTTGTTTAACCTTGTAAGGAAATTTCTTTCAGCACCAATGTAATCAAATCTAGAATAATTATCTAAAAGTTAACTGAAAGTTTCTTTGTTATTTGAATTTGGGAAACATCAATTTATTAGTTCAAATTAGTGAACTGGCCAATCAGCATAAAATCAAACGTCATAATTACTGAAAATATTTCCAGCGATAATTCCTCAGTAAGTCATTGATTAAAACAATGCCAATGAGAAGTTTAAACTTGTGCAACACCATAGTAAACTGTGGAAGGTGCCTTGTTTGGCAGTCTAGTTATTATAACTGTTGATGTAGTGCTGTTCTGTCATTGCTCAAGTGCATGTATGCCAATATATGTTACAAGTATATAGGGCGTATTAATACATCTGAAGAGACAATGAGCAGACAGCAGGTTAAATAGTGCAAATGACGAGAACAGTAAGCAAATATGCACGGTTGGTGTCCCTTGGAAATTCTCAGAATTAAGGAAATCAATCTAGCCCCAATTTCCGTTTCAGAAATCAACTTTTTTTTATAAATCACCGGTTGGTAAAAGCAATACAATTTACACCCAATTGAAGGAAATAATATTCAAATTCAAATAATATTCAAAATATAACATTTCAAATAAATGAACTGTGTTCAGTTCATTTGATCCGGAGTTCGCAAAGTTTATCTACAATAGGTATTTCTCTGCTTTGCGATTTTACGTCAATTTAAGAGAGGAACATTCCCGGTGTGGAGATTATAATATTCGTTGGAACATGTTTGCAAAAAAATGATATATATCATAATCATCTATCTGTATGGGACTGAGGTTATCACCCCATTAATCAAAGGCGCACTGATACTCACCGCTGAACGATGATACTCGAATGTGTACCCACTGATTTTTCCGGTTCCAAATTCAAAGATGCCCAACCCGAATTGGGCCTGGAATAGATGGAAGAAGTGAGTGAGTGAATAGTGAGTGAGTATGGTTTTACGCCGCTTTTAGCACTTTTCCAGCAATTCACGGCGGGGAACATCAGAAATGGGCTTCACACATTCACACATGGACAAACGAACAGACAAATAAACGTGTAAAGCCCGCGAGCACTTGTCAATGGTGCTGACAAACAAAGACTATCATTATCAGGGTGAATCTATGTACTAGGATGAGAGAAATCAAAACAAATATTATTACATTCGTCCCACCCCATCTGTTCTGTCCCCCCTCATCTGTTCCGCCCCCCTCATCTGTTCCGTCCCCCCTCATCTGTTCCGTCCCCCTCATCTGTTCCGTTCCCCCTCATCTGTTCCGTCCCCCCTCATCTGTTCCGTCCCCCCTCATCTGTTCCGCCCCCCTCATCTGTTCCGTCCCCCCTCATCTGTTCCGTCCACCTCATCTGTTCCGTCCCCCCTCATCTGTTCCGTCCCCCCTCATCTGTTCCGTCCCCCCTCATCTGTTCCGTCCACCTCATCTGTTCCGTCCCACCTCATCTGTTCCGTCCCATCTCATCTGCCCCCAACCCCTCATCTGTTCCGTCCCACCTCTTCTGTTCCGTCCACCTCATCTGTTCCGTCCCACCTCATCTGTTCCGTCTACCTCATCTGTTCCGTCCCATCTCATCTGCCCCCAACCCCTCATCTGTTCCGTCCCACCTCTTCTGTTCCGTCCCCCCTCATCTGTTCCGTCCACCTCATCTGTTCCGTCCCACCTCATCTGTTCCGTCCCATCTCATCTGCCCCCAACCCCTCATCTGTTCCGTCCCACCTCTTCTGTTCCGTCCACCTCATCTGTTCCGTCCCACCTCATCTGTTCCGTCTACCTCATCTGTTCCGTCCCATCTCATCTGCCCCCAACCCCTCATCTGTTCCGTCCCACCTCATCTGTTCCGTCCCCCCTCATCTGTTCCGCCCCCCTCATCTGTTCCGCCCCCCCTCATCTGTTCCGTCCACCTCATCTGTTCCGTCCCCCCTCATCTGTTCCGTCCCCCCTCATCTGTTCCGTCCACCTCATCTGTTCCGTCCCACCTCATCTGTTCCGTCCACCTCATCTGTTCCGTCCCCCCTCATCTGTTCCGTCCCCCCTCATCTGTTCCGTCCACCTCATCTGTTCCGTCCCACCTCATCTGTTCCGTCCCCCCTCATCTGTTCCGTCCCATCTCATCTGTCCCCAACCCCTCATCTGTTCCGTCCCATCTCATCTGTTCCGTCCATCTCATCTGTTCCGTCCATCTCATCTGTTCCGTCCCATCTCATCTGTTCCGTCCCCCCTCATCTGTTCAGTCCCACCCCATCTGTTCTGTCCCCCCTCATCTGTTCCGCCCCCCTCATCTGTTCCGTCCCCCCTCATCTGTTCCGTCCCCCTCATCTGTTCCGTTCCCCCTCATCTGTTCCGTCCCCCCTCATCTGTTCCGCCCCCCTCATCTGTTCCGTCCCCCCTCATCTGTTCCGTCCACCTCATCTGTTCCGTCCCCCCTCATCTGTTCCGTCCACCTCATCTGTTCCGTCCCACCTCATCTGTTCCGTCCCCCCTCATCTGTTCCGTCCCATCTCATCTGCCCCCAACCCCTCATCTGTTCCGTCCCACCTCATCTGTTCCGTCCCCCCTCATCTGTTCCGTCCCATCTCATCTGTTCCGTCCCCCCTCATCTGTTCCGTCCCACCCCATCTGTTCCGTCCACCTCATCTGAACCGTCCCCCCCCCCCCCCCTCATCTGTTCCGTCCCATCTCATCTGTTCCGTCCCCCCTCATCTGTTCCGTCCCACCTCATCTGTTCCGTCCCCCCTCATCTGTTCTGTCCCATCTCATCTGTTCCGTCCCCCCTCATCTGTTCCGTCCCCCCTCATCTGTTCCGTCCACCTCATCTGAACCGTCCCCCCCCCCCTCATCTGTTCCGTCCCCCCTCATCTGTTCCGTCCCCCCTCATCTGTTCCGTCCCCCCTCACCTGTTCCGCCCCCCCTCATCTGTTCCGTCCCCCCTCATCTGTTCCGTCCACCTCATCTGTTCCGTCCCCCCTCATCTGTTCCGTCCCCCCTCATCTGTTCCGTCCCACCTCTTCTGTTCCGTCCACCTCATCTGTTCCGTCCCCCCTCATGTGTTCCGCCCCCCTCATCTGTTCCTTCCACCTCATCTGTTCTGTCCAACCTCATCTGTTCCACCCCCCCTCATCTGTTCCGCTCCCCTCATCTGTTCTGTCCCCCCTCATCTGCTCCGCCCCCCTCATCTGTTCCGTCCCCCTCATCTGTTCCGTCCCACCTCTTCTGTTCCGTCCACCTCATGTGTTCCGTCCCATCTCATCTGTTCCGTCCACCTCATCTGAACCGTCCCCCCCCCCCCTCATCTGTTCCGTCCCCCCTCATCTGTTCCGTCCCCCCTAATCTGTTCCGTCCCCCCTCACCTGTTCCGCCCCCCTCATCTGTTCCGTCCCCCTCATCTGTTCCGTCCCCCCTCATCTGTTCCGTCCCACCTCTTCTGTTCCGTCCACCTCATCTGTTCTGTCCCCCCTCATCTGTTCTGTCCCCCCTCATCTGCTCCGCCCCCCTCATCTGTTCCGTCCCCCTCATCTGTTCCGTCCCCCTCATCTGTTCCGTTCAGCCTCATCTGTTCCGTCCCCCTCATCTGTTCCGTCCCCCTCATCTGTTCCGTTCCCCCTCATCTGTTCCGTCCCCCTCATCTGTTCCGTCCCCCCTCATCTGTTCCGTCCCACCTCTTCTGTTCCGACCACCTCATCTGTTCCGTCCCATCTCATCTGTTCCGTCCCACCTCATCTGTTCCGCCCCCCCCCCCCCCCCCCCCCCTCATCTGTTCCGCCCCCCTCATCTGTTCCGTCCGTCTCATCTGTTCCGTCCCCCCTCATCTGTTCCGCCCCCCTCATCTGTTCCGTCCCCCCTCATCTGTTCCGTCCCCCCTCATCTGTTCCGTCCCACCTCTTCTGTTCCGTCCACCTCATGTGTTCCGTCCCATCTCATGTGTTTCCGTTAACCTCATCTGAACCGTCCCCCCCTCATCTGTTCCGTCCCCCCTCATCTGTTCCGTCCCCCCTCATCTGTTCCGTCCCCCCCCTAATCTGTTCCGCCCCCCTCATCTATTCCGTCCCCCTCATCTGTTCCGTCCACCTCATCTGTTCCGTCCCCCCTCATCTGTTCCGCCCCCCCTCATCTGTTCCGTCCCACCTCTTCTGTTCCGTCCACCTCATCTGTTCCGTCCCCCCTCATGTGTTCCGTCCCATCTCATCTGTTCCGTCCCTCCTCATCTGTTCCGCCCCCCTCATCTGTTCCGTCCCCCCTCATCTGTTCCGCCCCCCTCATCTGTTCCGTCCCCCCTCATCTGTTCCGTCCCCCCTCATCTGTTCCGTCCACTTCATCTGTTCCGCCCCCATTCATCTGTTCCGTCCCACCTCTTCTGTTCCGTCCACCTCATGTGTTTCGTCCCATCTCATCTGTTCCGTCCCCCCTCATCTGTTCCGTCCCACCTCATCTGTTCCGTCCACCTCATCTGAACCGTCCCCCCCCCCCCCTCATCTGTTCCGTCCCCCCTCATCTGTTCCGTCCCCCCTCATCTGTTCCGTCCCCCCTCACCTGTTCCGCCCCCCTCATCTGTTCCGTCCCCCCTCATCTGTTCCGTCCCCCCTCATCTGTTCCGTCCCACCTCTTCTGTTCCGTCCACCTCATCTGTTCTGTCCCCCCTCATCTGTTCTGTCCCCCCTCATCTGCTCCGCCCCCCTCATCTGTTCCGTCCCCCTCATCTGTTCCGTCCCCCTCATCTGTTCCGTTCAGCCTCATCTGTTCCGTCCCCCTCATCTGTTCCGTCCCCCTCATCTGTTCCGTTCCCCCTCATCTGTTCCGTCCCCCTCATCTGTTCCGTCCCCCCTCATCTGTTCCGTCCCACCTCTTCTGTTCCGACCACCTCATCTGTTCCGTCCCATCTCATCTGTTCCGTCCGACCTCATCTGTTCCGCCCCCCCCCCCCCTCATCTGTTCCGCCCCCCTCATCTGTTCCGTCCGTCTCATCTGTTCCGTCCCCCCTCATCTGTTCCGCCCCCCTCATCTGTTCCGTCCCCCCTCATCTGTTCCGTCCCCCCTCATCTGTTCCGTCCCACCTCTTCTGTTCCGCCCCCCCTCATCTGTTCCGTCCCACCTCTTCTGTTCCGTCCACCTCATCTGTTCCGCCCCCCCTCATCTGTTCCGTCCCACCTCTTCTGTTCCGTCCACCTCATCTGTTCCGTCCCCCCTCATGTGTTCCGTCCCATCTCATCTGTTCCGTCCCTCCTCATCTGTTCCGCCCCCCTCATCTGTTCCGTCCCCCCTCATCTGTTCCGCCCCCCTCATCTGTTCCGTCCCCCCTCATCTGTTCCGTCCCCCCTCATCTGTTCCGTCCACTTCATCTGTTCCGCCCCCATTCATCTGTTCCGTCCCACCTCTTCTGTTCCGTCCACCTCATGTGTTTCGTCCCATCTCATCTGTTCCGTCCCCCCTCATCTGTTCCGTCCCACCTCTTCTGTTCCGTCCACCTCATCTGTTCCGTCCCCCCTCATGTGTTCCGTCCCATCTCATCTGTTCCGTCCCCCCTCATCTGTTCCGTCCCCCTCATCTGTTCCGTCCCACCTCTTCTGTTCCGTCCACCTCATGTGTTCCGTCCCATCTCATCTGTTCCGTCCACCTCATCTGAACCGTCCCCCCCCCCCCTCATCTGTTCCGTCCCCCCTCATCTGTTCCGTCCCCCCTCATCTGTTCCGTCCCCCCTCACCTGTTCCGCCCCCCTCATCTGTTCCGTCCTCCCTCATCTGTTCCGTCCCCCCTCATCTGTTCCGTCCCACCTCTTCTGTTCCGTCCACCTCATCTGTTCTGTCCCCCCTCATCTGTTCCGTCCCCCCTCATCTGCTCCGCCCCCCTCATCTGTTCCGTCCCCCTCATCTGTTCCGTCCCCCTCATCTGTTCCGTTCAGCCTCATCTGTTCCGTCCCCCTCATCTGTTCCGTCCCCCTCATCTGTTCCGTTCCCCCTCATCTGTTCCGTCCCCCTCATCTGTTCCGTCCCCCCTCATCTGTTCCGTCCCACCTCTTCTGTTCCGACCACCTCATCTGTTCCGTCCCATCTCATCTGTTCCGTCCCACCTCATCTGTTCCGCCCCCCCCCCCCCCCCACCCCCTCATCTGTTCCGCCCCCCTCATCTGTTCCGTCCGTCTCATCTGTTCCGTCCCCCCTCATCTGTTCCGCCCCCCTCATCTGTTCCGTCCCCCCTCATCTGTTCCGTCCCCCCTCATCTGTTCCGTCCCACCTCTTCTGTTCCGTCCACCTCATGTGTTCCGTCCCATCTCATGTGTTCCGTTAACCTCATCTGAACCGTCCCCCCTCATCTGTTCCGTCCCCCCTCATCTGTTCCGTCCCCCCTCATCTGTTCCGTCCCCCCCCTAATCTGTTCCGCCCCCCTCATCTATTCCGTCCCCCCTCATCTGTTCCGTCCACCTCATCTGTTCCGTCCCCCCTCATCTGTTCCGCCCCCCCTCATCTGTTCCGTCCCACCTCTTCTGTTCCGACCACCTCATCTGTTCCGTCCCATCTCATCTGTTCCGTCCCACCTCATCTGTTCCGCCCCCCCCCCCCCTCATCTGTTCCGCCCCCCTCATCTGTTCCGTCCGTCTCATCTGTTCCGTCCCCCCTCATCTGTTCCGCCCCCCTCATCTGTTCCGTCCCCCCTCATCTGTTCCGTCCCCCCTCATCTGTTCCGTCCCACCTCTTCTGTTCCGTCCACCTCATGTGTTCCGTCCCATCTCATGTGTTCCGTTAACCTCATCTGAACCGTCCCCCCTCATCTGTTCCGTCCCCCCTCATCTGTTCCGTCCCCCCTCATCTGTTCCGTCCCCCCCCTAATCTGTTCCGCCCCCCTCATCTATTCCGTCCCTCCTCATCTGTTCCGCCCCCCTCATCTGTTCCGTCCTCCCTCATCTGTTCCGCCCCCCTCATCTGTTCCGTCCCCCCTCATCTGTTCCGTCCCCCCTCATCTGTTCCGTCCACTTCATCTGTTCCGCCCCCATTCATCTGTTCCGTCCCACCTCTTCTGTTCCGTCCACCTCATGTGTTTCGTCCCATCTCATCTGTTCCGTCCCCCCTCATCTGTTCCGTCCCACCTCTTCTGTTCCGTCCACCTCATCTGTTCCGTCCCCCCTCATGTGTTCCGTCCCATCTCATCTGTTCCGTCCCCCCTCATCTGTTCCGCCCCCCCCCCCCCCTCATCTGTTCCGTCCCCCCTCATCTGTTCCGCCCCCCTCATCTGTTCCGTCCCCCCTCATCTGTTCCGTCCCCCCTCATCTGTTCCGTCCACCTCATCTGTTCCGTCCCCCCTCATCTGTTCCGTCCCCCTTCATCTGTTCCGTCCCACCTCTTCTGTTCCGTCCACCTCATGTGTTCCGTCCCATCTCATCTGTTCCGTCCCACCTCATCTGTTCCGCCCCCCTCATCTGTTCCGTCCCCCCTCATCTGTTCCGTCCCCCCTTATCTGCCCCCTCATCAGTTCAAATCCGCAACCAAACACCCACCCACCAACCAACCCACCCACCCATTCCTTAACTATATTCATTTAATACCGATTGGCCCCGTTAAGGATTTACAGCGATCTTCTGACGCCAACTGGCTTCAAGTCATGAAATAATTACATACCACTCTCTTTCTGAATACTCTCTTCTGTCGGAAGTGGACTCCAGATCGAAAGCACACCCGGTGCCGATGTGTTGAATCGAGCCTTGGTTTTCGACAAATAGAAGCTTTAACTAATCACCACCCCCCAACCCCCCAACAATCAACAAACAAACAAACAGTATTTGCAGTAGTATTTTAAGGATGCGCCCAGCCGTCATGTGAACAGATCGTCACAAATACCGTCAGTGATATAACATGACTGGCGGCGGGTTTAATCGCCTACCATATTGATCTCTCACATTTATTAATTAATCAAACTTAAATAAAATGTCTCATTAATTTAAAAATACCAGAGGATTTTAAGACATAGATGATAAAAAATGTAACACATTTTAAATCCGAGTTCAATGTTAACGAAGAAGAATAAACTCACATAGGCCACAAAGGACAGGGTAGCTAAAATCAACAGTCGCATGCTTTGTCTCACTTCGTAGTAAGAACAAGACAGCCACACAATTACTAACGTCAGCTGGGGAGGTCAGCTGTTATCTTTAGTTCAGATAGTGCCTATTTTGACATTGCATTTGTAAGGTCATATCATCTCAGATTGTAGTTCAAATACTACGAGTGAGTGAGTGAGTTGGGTTTATCGCCGCTTTTAACAGTTATATCGCGGTGTGTCAGCTTAATGTGGGAGGAAAGCCCGAAGTGATGCAGGTCTCAGATGTTTACCACTTCGGTGAAACCCACGAGCACGGGTATGGTGCTGACAAACCTACAAACATAATCGGGGCGAACCGGGATTCGAACCCACAATCATAGGTTTCTGGCGTGCTCAAGGGACGCAACTCTGCACAGCGAATCGCGGCGCCTTAGACGACTGGGCCACCCGTGCCCCCCAAATACTACGAGAACATATTGTGTTTAAGAAGATAAAATAAGATGTACCAGGATCACGAGGGGTACAGGGGATTTAAGCGTTTCGCGTTAGGTTTATACCACGAGCCGGACATGTTTTAATGTGACATTGTTAAAGAATTAACACAATTTCAAAATTGATAGAAAACAGCTGTTCGATTGAGCTGAATGAGTGAGTATGGTTTTACGCCGCTTTTAGCAATATTCCAGCAATGTTCCGGCGGGGGACAACAAAAATGGGCTTCACACATTGTACCATTGTCGGGAATCGAACCCGGGTCTTTGGCGTGACGAACGAACGCTTTAACCACGGGGCTACCCGACCGCCCCCGATTGAGATGAGGTTAACATGTACGATGCACATGACTTCCATTGACTCGGAATAAGCGTGCTGAATTTTGCTTTGATGCGGGGTATAAGCGATTTATTCCGTCTCTCAGAAATCCACATGCAGCCTGTATTGCTCATGGCGGGGTATAAAAGATTTATGCCCCCGCTGAGAAATGTATTCCCCTCCAAGACGGGTTACAAAGTATTTTATCAAGATCACGTGGACCAATCTGATCTCGTCATTCTGACATGGAGGTATGATAAAATTTGACTGACCCAGCTTTTTCACAAAAGCCTGGAAATGTTAAGATTACACATTTGTACATGTGGCAACAGAAATCCCTGTGAAAATCGTGCAAACATATATTCATGTGATATAGTTATAGGTACTGAAATGTCACAGACTTAATAAGTGTAAAATCCGAGGTCAAAATCCTAGAGTTGCTGACTTCCACTGATTTGGAGACCGCCTCCGTGGTCTAGTGGTAGAGCGGTTCCGCGTCATACCAAAAGACGTTAAAAGATGGTACTTGTTGTTACCCTGTCTGGCGCTCATCATTAAGGGGCTAAAACAAGGACTGGTCGGCTCGGAGTCAGAATACTGTGTCTGAGTGGGGTATTCATGTTAAACTGCGGTATGGTATCTCAGTGAGCTAGCACTATAAATCGGCATCAGTCCGGACTAGTACAAGCAGCCACACAAATACACACACGTACATGCACGTCGCTATATAAGTGCAATTATCTTGGACGCGACGTTAAACCCCATTTCACCTCACCTCACCTCCACTGATTTGGAACAAATATTCCTCCCTTTCCGATTTCGCTTCACATTTTAGCATGTATTAATAATAAACACAGTAGATATGGATTACCAACTGACTTCAAGTACCGGTGACAGGATACAAAGAAAACGGGTTATTCGTGGACTCGTGTATTCGAAGATCAGGAAATGAAAATTTAACGTAAAATATCAATAGATCTTCAAAACAGATACTGCCGTTTTACTTATGAGGCCTACAAACAATTTCTCGTCTCGAAAGACATCGAGTTCACGTAAAATGATCTTTTCGTCAAGGGCTATTTACGAAGTGCCGGGTGTTGAAACTTGATACAACACTCTTGTTATTCACAAAACCGGTCGATAGTGTGTCTGTGGTGTCTACCCGGTAGTGGCAGGAGGAGTTGCTTTTACCAACTGCTGATGCGCAACACCGCAGGTAGTGACAGCATCACATGTTGGAAGTTTGAGTATTTCGTCGGGATAATGGGATGGAGGGTGTGAATCTGGGCCCGTCTCGATGTGCCAGCGTAGCTATTCGACTATCGTAATTCCAATACTTTAGCACAGACTTACGACAGACGTAACGCTACAGCTATCGTAATTCCAATGCTTCAACACAGACTTACGACAGACGTAACGCTACAACTATTGTAATTCCAATGCTTCAACACTGACTTACGACAGACGTAACGCGACAACTATTGTAATTCCAATACTTCAACACTGACTTACGACAGACGTAACGCTACAACTATCGTATTTCCAATACTTCAACACAGATTTACGACAGACGTAACGCTACAACTATTGTAATATTACAATACTTCAACTAAGACTTACGACAGACGTAACGCAACAACTATTCATTTGTAATTCCAATACTTCAAAACAGACTTACGACAGACGTTATGCTACAGCTATCGTAATTCCAATACTTCAACACAGACTTACGACAGACGTAACGCGACAACTATCGTTATTCCAATACTTCAACACTGACTTACGACAGACGTTATACTACAGCTATCGTAATTCCAATACTTCAAAACAGACTTACGACAGACGTTATGCTACAGCTATCGTAATTCCAATACTTCAACACAGACTTACGACAGACGTAACGCGACAACTATTGTAATTCCAATACTTCAAAACAGATTTACGACAGACGTAACGCTACAACTATCGTTATTCCAATACGGCAACACTGACTCACAACAGACGTAACGCGACAACTATCGTAACTCCTATGCTTTAACACTGACTTACGACAGACGTTATGCTACAGCTATCGTAATTCCAATACTTCAACACTGACTTACGACAGACGTTATGCTACAGCTATCGTAATTCCAATACTTCAACACTGACTTACGACAGACGTTATGCTACAGCTATCGTAATTCCAATACTTCAACACTGACTTACGACAGACGTTATGCTACAGCTATCGTAATTCCAATACTTTAAAACAGACTGACGACAGACGTAACGCTACAACTATTGTAATTCCAATACTTCAAAACAGACTTACGACAGACGTTATGCTACAGCTATCGTAATTCCAATACTTCAACACTGACTTACGACAGACGTAACGCGACAACTATTGTAATTCCAATACTTTAAAACAGACTGACGACAGACGTAACGCTACAACTATTGTAATTCCAATACTTCAAAACAGACTTACGACAGACGTTATGCTACAGCTATCGTAATTCCAATACTTCAACAAAGACTTACGACAGACGTTACGCTACAACTATCATTTTTTCCAATACTTCCACACTGACTTACGACAGACGTAACGCTACAACTATTGTAATTCCAATACTTCAAAACAGACTTACGACAGACGTTATGCTACAGCTATCGTAATTCCAATACTTCAACACAGACTTACGACAGACGTTACGCTACAACTATCGTTATTCCAATACTTCAACACTGACTTACGACAGACGTAACGCGACAACTATTGTAATTCCAATACTTCAAAACAGATTTACGACAGACGTAACGCTACAACTATTGTAATTCCAATACTTCAAAACAGATTCACGACAGACGCAACGCTACAACTATCGTTATTCCAATACTTCAACACTGACTTACGACAGACGTAACGCGACAACTATTGTAATTCCAATACTTTAAAACAGACTTACGACAGACGTTATGCTACAGCTATCGTAATTCCAATACTTCAACACTGACTTACGACAGACGTTATGCTACAGCTATCGTAATTCCAAAACTTCAACACTGACTTACGACAGACGTTATGCTACAGCTATCGTAATTCCAATACTTCAACACTGACTTACGACAGACGTTATGCTACAGCTATCGTAATTCCAATACTTTAAAACAGACTGACGACAGACGTAACGCTACAACTATTGTAATTCCAATACTTCAAAACAGACTTACGACAGACGTTATGCTACAGCTATCGTAATTCCAATACTTCAACACTGACTTACGACAGACGTAACGCGACAACTATTGTAATTCCAATACTTTATAACAGACTGACGACAGACGTAACGCTACAACTATTGTAATTCCAATACTTCAAAACAGACTTACGACAGACGTTATGCTACAGCTATCGTAATTCCAATACTTCAACAAAGACTTACGACAGACGTTACGCTACAACTATCGTTTTTTCCAATACTTCCACACTGACTTACGACAGACGTAACGCTACAACTATTGTAATTCCAATACTTCAAAACAGACTTACGACAGACGTTATGCATCTGCTATCGTAATTCCAATACTTCAACACAGACTTACGACAGACGTTACGCTACAACTATCGTTATTCCAATACTTCAACACTGACTTACGACAGACGTAACGCGACAACTATTGTAATTCCAATACTTCAAAACAGATTTACGACAGACGTAACGCTACAGCTATCGTAATTCCAATACTTCAACACAGACTTACGACAGACGTAACGCGACAACTATCGTTATTCCAATACTTCAACACAGACTTACGACAGACGTTATACTACAGCTATCGTAATTCCAATACTTCAACACAGACTTACGACAGACGTAACGCTACAACTATTGTAATTCCAATACTTCAAAACAGATTCACGACAGACGCAACGCTACAACTATCGTAACTCCTATGCTTTAACACTGACTTACGACAGACGTTATGCTACAGCTATCGTTATTCCAATACTTCAACACTGACTTACGACAGACGTTATGCTACAGCTATCGTAATTCCAAAACTTCAACACTGACTTACGACAGACGTTATGCTACAGCTATCGTAATTCCAATACTTCAACACTGACTTACGACAGACGTTATGCTACAGCTATCGTAATTCCAATACTTTAAAACAGACTGACGACAGACGTAACGCTACAACTATTGTAATTCCAATACTTCAAAACAGACTTACGACAGACGTTATGCTACAGCTATCGTAATTCCAATACTTCAACACTGACTTACGACAGACGTAACGCGACAACTATTGTAATTCCAATACTTTATAACAGACTGACGACAGACGTAACGCTACAACTATTGTAATTCCAATACTTCAAAACAGACTTACGACAGACGTCATGCTACAGCTATCGTAATTCCAATACTTCAACAAAGACTTACGACAGACGTTACGCGACAACTATCGTTTTTTCCAATACTTCCACACTGACTTACGACAGACGTAACGCTACAACTATTGTAATTCCAATACTTCAAAACAGACTTACGACAGACGTTATGCATCTGCTATCGTAATTCCAATACTTCAACACAGACTTACGACAGACGTTACGCTACAACTATCGTTATTCCAATACTTCAACACTGACTTACGACAGACGTAACGCGACAACTATTGTAATTCCAATACTTCAAAACAGATTTACGACAGACGTAACGCTACAGCTATCGTAATTCCAATACTTCAACACAGACTTACGACAGACGTAACGCGACAACTATCGTTATTCCAATACTTCAACACAGACTTACGACAGACGTTATACTACAGCTATCGTAATTCCAATACTTCAACACAGACTTACGACAGACGTAACGCTACAACTATTGTAATTCCAATACTTCAAAACAGATTCACGACAGACGCAACGCTACAACTATCGTTATTCCAATACGTCAACACTGACTCACAACAGACGTAACGCGACACTTATTGTAATTCCAATACTCCAATACAGACTTACGACAGACGTAACGCGACAGCTATCGTAACTCCTATGGGGGCACGGGTGGCCCAGTCGTCTAAGGCGCCGAGATTCGCTGTGCAGAGTTGCGTCACTCGGGCACGCCAGAAACCTATGATTGTGGGTTCGAATCCCGGTTCGCCCCGATTATGTTTCTAGGTTTGTCAGCACCATACCCGTGCTCGTGGGTTTCACCGAAGTGGTAAACGTCTGAGACCTGCATCACTTCGGGCTTTCCTCCCACATGAAGCTGACACGCCGCGATGATAACTGGAATACTTTTAAAAGCGGCGTTAAACTCAACTCACTCACTCACTCACTCACTCACTCGTAACTCCTATGCTTCAACACAGACTTACGACAGACGTAACGCGACAACTATCGTTATTCCAATGCTTCAACACTGACTTATGACAGACGTAACGCGACAGCTATCGTAACTCCTATGCTTCAACACAGACTTACGACAGACGTAACGCGACAACTATTGTAATTCCAATACTCCAATACAGACTTACGACAGAAGTAACGCGACAGCTATCGTAACTCCTGTGCTTCAACACAGACTTACGACAGACATAACGCGACAACTATTGTAATTCCAATACTCCAATACAGACTTACGACAGAAGTAACGCGACAGCTATCGTAACTCCTGTGCTTCAACACAGACTTACGACAGACGTAACGCGACAACTATTGTAATTCCAATACTCCAATATTCCAATACAGACTTACGACAGAAGTAACGCGACAGCTATCGTAACTCCTGTGCTTCAACACAGACTTACGACAGACGTGACGCGACAACTATTGTTATTCCAATACTCCAATACAGACTTACGACAGACGTAACGCGACAACTATTGTAATTCCAATACTCCAATACAGACTTACGACAGACGTAACGCGACAACTATTGTTATTCCAATACTCCAATACAGACTTACGACAGACGTAACGCGACAACTATTGTAATTCCAATACTCCAATACAGACTTACGACAGACGTAACGCGACAACTATTGTTATTCCAATACTCCAATACAGACTTACGACAGAAGTAACGCGACAGCTATCGTAACTCCTGTGCTTCAACACAGACTTACGACAGTTGCAGCTTGACAGTCGCTTTTTGAAAAGGAGACCTGGCGGTGACTTGTTTTGAAGTTACTGAATACCAGAGATAATCAGGCTCACTGACTTGGTTCATGCATGTCATCGTATCCCAATTGCGAAGATCGATGCTCATGATGTCAATCACTGGATTATTAACAAACAGCCGTCATGTAGCTGGAATAATGCTGATTGAAGATCTTCATGATCATTCATGTCACCAACTTGGACGATGTCACGAGAAACACCAAGTGCAGGTTTTATCACGTGCTCTCGAGCAGTCCAATTTGCAGTAGGGGTGTTCGGTGAGCGGTAGGTGACACAAAGCAGAAAACATTTCTCCGGTGAATTAACTTGAAACCACACTGATTCAGAATTATATACTTCCAAATCTGTTCTATGCTTGACCTAAGTGAGTAAGAAAAATATACATTTATGCCACCCCAAAAGAATTTCTGTCCCTCCTGTGCGGGTCATGGAAGAGGTCAAGGAGAAGGTCGGTTGACTGAACACTGACGTGGTGTGATTCGGCGAAGCAAATCGCAAATATCTTCGTGGATTTGAGTGAATTTGTGCCGGATACTTCTGATATTCAAGAGGAATATCCTTACATCTTTTGGGCCTGGATTTGGATAAATATCACCAGCAATGAGCAACAGAAGGTGAGATTAATTTCATGTCCACACACAAACCAACCAAATATCATGACAAATGTAGAAGAGGGAAACAGTGAAGGTTTTTTTGCAAAGGATACTGACTTGACTGACGAACACTTCATGCCTAAGATGAGTTGGCTTTCATCTTTTATTAAATAACCCAAATCGTTGCCGTGCACGTGGTGATGAGTAAGTGAGTATGGTTTTACGCCGTTTTTAAGCAATATTCCAGCAATATCGGAAATCGAACCCGGGTCTTCGGCGTGACGAGCGAACGCTTTAACCACTAGGCTACCCGACCACTCCGCACGTTGTGATGAACCAGGTGAGACCCGTGAAGATCAGGGTTGGAATAGGTATTCATTATGCCTTGATCAAGCTTTAACTTTCGACCATTCGTATCCATCAAACACTTTGAAACCACTCCCATCGTTGTCCTCACCTTGTATATTTGTTTGTTTTAAAATCTAAACATTTACATAATTTCACCGATTTACTTGCTCTGCGATGATTACAAAAGGACAACATGTATCAACGCCAAAGGTTTCCACGTTAAAACATGTCAGTTCAAATAAGTACATTTCTTCAATCCCTGCTTGAGTCCAACACGCTGCAGCTGCTGTATTTATCAACGCAAAATGATGCAATATTCAGATAATCAAGTTTTCTTCCCTGAATTTGGAAAATACTCGATTTTTATTGGTCAATTCTTTTACAGTCATTGTCGGTAGGCATATTTAAATGATATGTGGAATTAAAGGCTACAAACTGTTCATGTAGAAGCATGATCTTAAACCACAAAGACTATTAGCATAGGGAACACACCGCATATTGTCAACCCAACATAAAAATAATTTGCAGTTTTAAATATGTTTCAGAAACTGAGCCTAACTGCGTCAATGTTGACCCTATGTGAAGCAGTATGATTTAAGGTAAGCGATCCCCAACAGCGGTAATAAGGACTCGACTTGATGTCACATGTATTGCCAACAACTGACCAGTGAGTCGGTGGAACCGTGAAGATCCGGGATAGAATAGGTCTTCAGCAACCCATCTTTGCCGTAACATGCGATTGTGCTTCTCGTAAAAGGCGACTAACGGGATCGGGTGGTCAGGCTCGCTGACTTGGTTGATGCATGTCATCGATCCCAATTGCGCGGATCGATGCTCATGATGTCAATCACTGGATTGTTTGGTCCAGACTTGATTATTTACAGACCGCCGTCATATAGCTGGAATATTGCTGAGTGCGGCGTAAAACAACAAACAAACAAACAAACAAACAAACAAACAACATAGATGGCCAACAACTGGTGACCACGTTTTTTTCTATAATAACAGGACAGCTGAAGCATGCTCGAGCAAAACACACCAATAAATGCATGGACACTAACCTCACAGAATCCGAAGCACTGACCTGTCCCCGCCTTTTGTCTAGATTATATAATTGAGGGCGGAGTGGGCAAGCGGTCAAAAGCGCCAGGCCAGCCGGGTTGTAGTTCAGCCTGTGGACCAACATGTTAACAGGTCTTTGTCGTGTCGTCCCCACACCCAGGGCACAGTACATTTACGTTGAATACGAATATGTTCATATACCGAAACACAAGCGTCAAAGCATGTAGTGTCATCCTGGATAAGTGACTTTGTTCAAATGTGCCTCTGTTCTCCCAGGAGGGTGGATGAAAAAACAACCTCAAGCACCCTTACGCAGCTTGGGTTGTATACTCACCACGGAGTTGAGAATGATTACTGAAATGCGTGCGGATCAACGCTCGAGAAACAAATAAATCGCATTTGAGCAGATTCCAGTACCTACATATGTTCGGTATATATATTTATAATATATTAAAACACATCTGTGACGTCATTCTATTGTATGAACGCTCCATTATTTTTCAGGAATGGAGAATTGTTTGTTAACTATACATTATCTTGAACCGACATTTGAATTAATTTCCACTTGAAATAGACGGAACTATTTTTTAGTATTTATTGACAAGTGTCGCCAGCGGGGTTCGAACCCGCATCGTTTGATTTGAGAAGGTGTGATTGTCAAACTTGGCTACGGCGGCACATAAATGTGTGGCGTAAATTTTACTATTAAATATTTTCATGATTTTGCATTATGCTTCAAAGCTCAAAATAATATGAAAACAACGATGTTCAATTTTATAGGTTTCCAGCACCATACCCGTGCTCGTGGGTTTCACCGAAGTGGTAAGCGTCTGAGACCTGCATCACTTCGGGCTTTCCTCCCACATTAAGCTGACACGTCGCGATATAACTGGAATACTGTTAAAAGCGGTGTTAAACCCAACTCACTCACTCATATTTATTGCAATAAGATAAACCTTTGACGAGAAAAAACAAATCCTTGTTCGGAGCTGTGCATGTCAGCATGTATTAACAATGTGCAAGCGATACAAGTTTAGGACCCATCACACAACTGTCCTGGTTTATTTTTCAAATATTTTCCACGACAGAATATTTTGTCACGTGTAAAAAGTAGAGATGAGTTTTAAGTAGGGAAATATCCTCGGAACTCCCCATTCCTTAAAAATAATGGCTCTGCGGACATTCCCCTCTACATGATTATAATATTTTAATTATTACGTATTTCAGCCGTGAACCAGATACTTCAGTCACTCCGAAGCAGTCAAAAAGTGGAGTTGTTTTACTCAGTTTAATCGGATTTTTGGAGATCCGCCTATTACTGCATACACCCAAGGTTAGTCAACAGTATCTACTGCAGTGTCGTGTATGCGGGTGCGGGTGCGGGTGCGGGTGCGTATGCAAGTGCATATACTGACGTATGTGTACTAGATATTATTTGAGTTGATGTTTAATGACATACCTTACTCAAATGTGTTTTTGTTTACTTAAATATGTAGATGAACATGTCGTGTCACCCGTGAAGATCCGGGGTAGAATTGGTTTTCAGCAACCCATGCTGGCCGTAAGAGGCGACTGATGGGATTGGGTGTTCAGACTCGTTGACCTGGTTGATGCATGTCATCGTACCCCAATTACGTGGATCGATGCTCATGATGTGAATCACTGGATTGTTTGGTCCATACTCGATTACTTACAGTTCAGTTTATTTCTCAGAAATATTTTACAGACCGCCGTCATACAGCTGGAATATTGCTGAGAGCGGCTTTAAACAAACAAAAACATGTGTAATGTCCAAGACAACCTCAGCACTACGACTGTTAAGGTATGGAAGTTACCGTCACCTTAGCGCTAAGATCGCTTTGTACAACGGTACCCTGAGTGACTGCATGTTTGTATAACCCAGACACATGTTTCAACAATAATGTCCGATTGCGATTTTTATTACTGTATATACATTTAGACCCGGGGTAGAATAGGTCTTCAGCAACCCGCCCTTTCGTAAGAGGCAACTAACGGGATCGGGTGGTCAGGCTCGTTGATGCATGTCATTGTATCCCAATTGCGTGGATCGATGTTCGTGATGTCAATCACTGGAGTGTCTGCTCCAGACCGCCGTCATATAGCTGGAATATTGCCGAGTCGGCGTTACATAACAAAACCAAAATTATATGTATATACACAGATTTAATGGCGCTGTTCTTTCACACGATTTCAGCTGGTACCAACTGCGACTTCACAGCAATTCACTACCCTTTTGATGACCCATTTATTGAACACACCTGCTTGCCCTCGTACATCCGGAAAGAACAAAATAATTTGTTGGCGTTTCCATGGTAACCAGGACTGCTTTTCATCAGTTCATAAATCGAAGACAAAGCAATTATGTTCAGTTGTTTGTGTCTTGTCGGCGGTCTGGACCAGACAATCCAGTGATTGCCATCATGAGCATGGATCCACGCAATTGGAACACGAGCCTGCGAGTTGCTGATTTCCGGCCGATTATGTGGTACATCTTGTTCGAAAGAGACGACGAAAGACCGCAAAAGCAATTTCAAGCTAGCAATCACCAGTGGTCAACTTCAGGAACAAACCAGTGCTCTACTGCAGTTCATAATGTGGATGCTATGTCTTTGAGCGACACTGGTTGTCAAATGATGATTGCTAGCTTGAAATTGCTTTTGCGGTTTTTCACTGTTCTCATCTACCACGTCTGACTCGGCAATATTTCAGCTATGACACCAGTGATACAATGACACACCCTTTAGTCACCTCAAATAACAAACATGGGCGGCTGAAGACCACTTCTCACCCGGGTCCCCGATTTGTGTAGTGTAATGAATAACAAAGAAGACTGGTGGCTGGCACACATTTATTCTGCTCAACTACACAAGATATTGCTAAATTTAAATTCACCAAATAGCTGGTTCCGGCTTTCTCCATAGTTCTGTGCCTTTTCCTCCCGAGTTGCTTGATTCCACATCAAACTGATAATATGAAAGCTCTAAATATTATGTTGCGCAGTTGCCTATGGTCTGTTTTGATAATTAAACGTCGCAGCACAAATTTCCGTTCTGCCCAGATAAGCGCCAAAGTGGAACAATTTGGTTCAATTGTGTTGAGGCAGAAACAGGATGATCATTCCGCAAACATACTCACTAAACCCGTTTAATTGGCCTAACACTCGGCCCTTGGTGAGAATAGAAATCATGGCAAGAATACGTAGGACGAAGACGCAAAACCAAAGACGTATTGTTTTACGCCGCATTTAGCAATATTACAGCTATATCACGACGGGGGACACAAGAAATGGGCTTCACACATTGTACCCAAGTGGGGAATCGAACCCGGGTCTTCGGCGTGACGACCGAACGCTTTAACCACTAGGCTACCCCACCGCCCCGGCCATCAACTGAGATTGAGAAACCAAGAAGGCTTCTTCGCGCATCATGGAATTTGCTCACGTGAGGCACTGTCAATCCTTAAATGTATGTTTGTGATTTTATGCCGCATTCAGCAATATTCCAGCTATATAACGGCGTTCGGTAAATAATCAAGTCTGGACCAGACAATCCAGTGATTGATATCATGAGCATCGATCCCTTAAATGTATGACCAGGCTTTTTGCCTGAACCTGTGTACAGTATAACAAAAGTAGTTTAATGGAATCGCAAACGCAGGTTGAACTTCTTAAGATGATAGTTTCATCATAGCAGATGGCGTCAGCTCGGAAGGCCCTGTGGAAATAGATACAGCGTTATGCAACATACAACATTACGGTTAGAACTTATGAACATATCACAATCTTATAGGATCCACGCAGTTGGTACACACGACACAATGAACTATATCACGAAAATATATGATAGATGACTCAGGGTATGCTAGTGTCACGGTCACTCATCATGTGCGGAATTCTAGTCCACCAGAGGTGAAGGACTTCATAGAATCACATTTCTTTGTCGGCGTCAGGGGGGGGATTTCAGGGGTGAAGGGGGAGATATTGTTTGAGAGGCCAAAAACAGACGGATACAGATGTGGATGCCGCCGGGACTTCCTTCAGAACAGCACTGGCAGAGAATATGCAGCAACATAGACACCTTAGACCAGGTAATAACTAAACACTAAATTGATAATATGCAACTTTTGAAAAACCTATATTCATACTGACAAAACGGTAAAACGCACCCTAAAAGTTTTAATATATTAAATATTTGCCAGCATTGCAATTTACAATTGACTGTAAAATTAATGAAATGAAACGTTGGTAATGCATGATGCCAAACTACGCACACCTTTCATTTGTGTTCATTAAGTTGGTACACACACTGCAATATGTGTTTTTAAAGTTTGTCTGAATATGTAAATACTGTCCTGAAAACTGCTCTGCCTCTTTAAGATATAACGTAAGGGGGAATAACTGGTGTTTAAGGATCAATACTTCTACAGCTGCGTAGTGTTGCTGTGGTGAGGTTCACCTTTCCCAATGTAAGGGGAGCTTACTGCGGTTCAATTGGCATTGAATAATGACCTCCGTATTTCCCGACCCTCGGTTTTCAGTTTGTGACCACATTGTAATGGATTTTCAAGAGTTGTATTCACTTCTGAATAATAGCCCTTCATGAGTAAACCATACTGCTATGCAAATGTATTACAATAATGTTAACAATAAGAACAGTTTGATAGGAATTTTATTACATTGTTATATGTCTGTGCATCCGTGATCAACTTCTCGTTTCCTCTTCTCATGCCACACCGGAATAGAAACAGTGCCATGATAAAGGTAAAGTAACATCGGCCATGAAAAGGTAGTTCCTGTTCTTTGCACATGATAACCATGAATATAAAAGAGCCACACTTGCCTGCCTGCCATGTTGCTTACAGTCTCTGATGAAAGGAACGAGAAGTTCAGCTCCCGTCCCCCACAGACACATCTCCAGCATCTGCCAAGCCTTATGATGGTCCGTGGCATGGCGGCACGAGTCTTGGGCTCGAATTGACCTGAAACCCAGCATGATGGCAAGATCTTTAAGGATTACATCCCACAATAATTTAAAACTTGTCTTTGCCATGTTATTTCCATGTGTTCGGGTCCTGGGAGCAATAAGATGTTTCCGAACGTCCGGTGTTCCTGTGGATTGTGACATGGTAGGTAATGGTCATCATCCAGATGCTTCTGTTATTTAGGCACGCCATGAATATCGGTGGCATTGCAGATGGAACATGTGTAATGATTGTCTATCACACGCGAAGCAAGGTTATATGGTAGGCCATCACATCCAATCACACACCATGATCTAAATAATCAGACACCAACATCTTCCAAAATCCTGCGTAGCACAACCTCCATTGACATATATGAACAAGATATGGATGGTGTCCTATCTGATCTCACGATTCTGATCTTTGATGTATCGTCATCCCGACTCACCGTGTAATGGGTGTCATCCATAGCTGTGGGTGGATCAGGCAACACAGCACAATCAAAAGTGTCACTCACGCCATCTGTACCTTGTTCTGCAACATTACAGTTAGCACTTTTGTACGTTGATGACGAAAGACATCAATAGATGAAGATATAAAAGAGGGTAGTGTATTCTGCAGATATATGACGTCATACGTCAACCAGTTGCATGGTGAGTGAGTGAGTATGGTTTTACGCCGCTTTTAGCAATATTCCAGCAATATTACGGCAGGGGACACCAGAAATGGGCTTCACACATTGTACCCATGTCGGGAATCGAACCCGGGTCTTCGGCGTGACGAGCGAACGCTTTAACCACTAGGCTACCCGACCGCCCCAGTTGCATGGACTGAGATGGGGTGTTGTCTGCAACGTAGTATCTGGTGGGAAAATGTAGAGCAATGTCGTTACAACACTCACCATGGCTTTAGCGTCGTATCTCACTCGCCAATGATTGTAGATGTAGATGTTGTAAAAACATGTTATAATATCTCCTGCTGTTGGACACTTTTCAGGCATGGCAGCTTGTTGTTCATTGATGCACTTGAGTATGCTTTGGTAAGAGCCAAATGGACTCGTCATGGACGACAGATTGCAAGCAACTTTACTGCCTGTAACATAATATAGTAACAGGTTCATGGCAAACGATAACGGGCAAATGACATTACTATTCCTTGCACCATATAAGTGTTCATAGGCACGTTCCAAATATACATGTTTTGTTGCACAACTATAACTACTAACATTCGTCAGTGATTGTAACAGGGCGACAACAATAGGGTTCTGATGTGTCAACCATTCCTTGGCATCATACTTGCTGAGGTTATCTGGTTCCCTGTACTGGGATGACGCAATATGGTACAATTGTTGCTGTTGAGTGTTACCAAGTGCGACAGCAATTAATCGCAAATCGTCACTGGTGTAGACACCGGATTCAATATAACGTGGACATCGACAGCTGTGGGAAAGGTGTTATCGGATGGTTGGTTGGTTGGTTGTTTAACGCCGCACCCAGCAATATTCCAGCTATATGACGGCGGTCGGTAAATAATCGAGTCTGGACCAGACAATCAAGTGCTTGATATCATGAGCATCGATCCACGCAATTGGGATCGATGACATGCATCAACCAAGTCAGCGAGCCTGACCACCCGATCCCGTTAGTCGCCCTTTACGACAAGCATAGTCACCTTTTACGGCAAGCATGGGTTGCTGAAGACCTATTCTACCCCGGAATCTTCACGGGTCAGCTGCGTTTTGTTCACGTACAGTTGTTCTGTCAATTTCTTCTGTCAAATACTCCTTGTAAGTTTCAAAGTCTGACGTTAATTCACGGAGATAGACCAAAAGCACTCAACACAGTGACCTGGTGGTGAAATACGTACAAGTCAATGAACTTCTGTCAAAACTCAAAACAAATCTCGTAAATGTTTTCGATGTATGCAGAAAATGTTATTTGCTTGGGGTTAATTAACTGGCATATTAAATCCTCCCCCGACAGTGGAAGCTGTTTGGGGTTCCAAGAGCCACCCGAATTCTCTCCCTCTGGGTCGGGCATGCTGGAATGACTCCGTGTGGCACACTCAACAAAAACTGTCATAAAAAAGATATACAAACATTTTTCACTTACACGTTGGATTTTCATTTGTTGTATCTTCAAACATTCTTCACCTGTCACCGAATGTAAGTGTTGAAAAGGAAGGCTGCCCGCCGCCACGCTAAACATTTATTCAGATCGACCACACAGGACGGAAGACAAGGCTGATCTGCACATGCTGCACGGACGACCCGTTCACCATACTCGGCCCTGATTGGTCTGTCGTGTCACGTGCTGTGGCCCACGGATATCGCAACATTTCGTGTAATCCCATTATATGTTTACACCTTTGGATTGACACACATAAACAAAAGGTGAAATAAGGGTTTGTGCAGCCCCTGCATACACCTCTAAAGAAATCAGTTACTTTGATTATCTCAGGAAATCAAGGGAAATGTCTTTAAACCACTGAATACATGAAGCTGCCACACGTTTCTGCATATATTGGGCGGTGGGGTAGTGGTTAAAGCGTCCGCGCGTCACGGCGAAGACCCAGGTTGCGTTGATCGATGCTCATGATATTAATCACTGGATTGTCTGGTCCAGACTCGATTATTTACAGACCGCCGTCATAGAGCTGGAATATTGCTGAGTGCGGCGTTAAAGTTACAGCACTGTACATCTTGCAGTACAGGGCCTCGTTCCTCAAGGCGATCGTAGCGTTACGGCTGTCGTGAGTCTATGTTAAAGTATGGGAGTTACGATCGTCTTCTCACTACGATCGCTTTGAGGAACGGCGCCCAGCGCTTTAGATATAGCGACATCTACTTGCAAAGAATGCATGGAAGGAAAACATTCATTGTGAAAATCGTTCACCAAACAATAAATAACAACGAGCGTTATAAATCAGCTTTAATGAGCCAAATAAATGTACAATAAGAACACCCTGTGCAACGTTTAGGAGCTGGGGGTGATGGTCAGATCGTAGACGGTGTGCCTGAAGCACTCGGCGACGGCGCGGATGTCGTGGTATTTGCTGCGGATCTCGCTAAGGCTGCCCTTGCTCTCGCCAGTGTGGGATTTGATCTGCTGGTAGACCTCATCCTGGAGAAACCAGCGTGACATGTATTATGATTATGATTATGATCACCTCTGTCATTATAACTAACAGGGAAACCTTAGACCAAAATCAGCTTTAACTAGACACTCTCTTCAAAAGTAATCCCTATTTATCTATTCCGTCACAACAGCTTTCGTTTTACCGCAATTTGATTCGTGAGTTTACAACGATGTTTATAACAAAGTCCCTGGTTCCGTTTTACAAATATCTCTTAGTGATCCGACTGTCGTCAGTCCTTGTTGACTTCATCTTCCCGAGGCAAGGGAGTTAACTGACTATAAAAGTCCAGTTTCCGCCCTTGCCGAACTCGGCTGTAATTCCTGGGCTCGATCGTAGCGCAACCAGTGGCTATTACGAGTTATGTCCCTTCTTAGCCTCTTCTATGGACTAATCAGATTCTACCTCTCGTATCACTTGCATTTGCTCCAAACAAAATAGTGGCGTCCAGTCAGGACGATCTGATCGATAATCAAGATCTATATTGTGATAAAACAGGTCTTACATCGCGAAATGCATCAAATCACGTGCGCACCTTGATTAAAAACAGGACAAGATTTGGAAAATATCTGTTGACGCCGAGTTGGCGGTACACATGCTTTGCAAATCCTGTAATCGACCGAAATCTGCACAACAGTTTTTTACGAACCGGATTACGATTCCGTTGCGCGATTTTGATTGGACTATGCATAGACTCGTTAGTCCAGCCAAAATGTAACTCCTTAAAACCAGCCGAAGTCGGCAAGGGTGGAAACTTGACTTTAATAGTCAGTTGACTCTCTTGTCTCGGGAAGATGTGTTGACTTACGATCGTCTTATTGATCAGATCAGAGAGCTAGAGTTTTCACGCTGACACAATCGGAAGTCATTCATGGAATGTTGGAAAACCGGTAACTATAGCATGCTGAAATGTCATACACTAACATCTCTCGAGTTTTCTCCTGTGAAGTCCTTTGAAGTCCTATGAAGGCCAATGAAGTCCCATGAAGTTCTATGAAGTTTATGAGGTACTACGAATTCTTATGAAGTTCTATGAAGGCCTGTGAAGGCCCATGAAGGCCCATGAAGCCCAATGAAGTCCTATGAAGGCCAATGAAGGCCTGTGAAGGCCCATGAAGTCCTGTGGAGGCAAATGAAGGCCAATGAAGCCCTATGAAGGCCTATGAAGTAGCGGGCATCTGGCAGCCTTGAAACGGTAGGGTTTAAACCAAACCGCAGGCTACCCCCTGGAGTCTAGCAACTTTAAGAAGATGAGGTGAAGGATATTCTTACCCTTTTCGCGAACACCTGATGTCATCACCGATCCATTCGTATCAGTTTTACCCCTTGCCTTTTACGCCCAACTGAATCTACTCCGGCAGTTAATCGAGACTAATTATCCCTGTACATATAAACTGTCATTGCAAGAGAATAACCATACTAGATTTTCTGCCGAAACAGATTCCGCTTGGCGTAAAGGGCAAATAGCTATGGAAATTATATGAATGTGAAGCAGGGCGTGGAGCCATCCCACAGATGACATCCTTACCTTGTCAGCTTGCTGACGGGATTACTCTTTTGTCATGTGGACAAGGCGTCCGACCTCGGATCAGAAGGTCCGAGGTTCGAATCCAAACACGGGACTCAGAAATTTTATGGCCGCTACAAATGGACCACTGCCAACCCGTGATGACACCAGGCGTCGCGAAAATGGAAAGAATGTCCTGCCCTACCGGTACCACCCGCCATTCATACAATTTGTATAAAAAAGTAAGTATTTATTGCCTGACCCAGCACAGCGGTACTCCTGCCATGCGACGCCAGCCTGTTAACAAACCAGACAATCAAGTGATCGATGAACCAGACACGAGAGTATCATAACTGATTTTGTTGAAGCGAATAAAAAAACGGTATATTAATTTTGAGGTGGTGAAATGGGGTTTAACGTCGCGTCCAAGATTATTGCACTTATAAAGCGACGTGCATGTACGTGTGTGTCTTTGTGTGGCTGCTTGTACTAATCCGGACTGATGCCGATTTATAGTGCTAGCCCACTGAGATACCATGCCGCAGTTAAACATGAATACCCCACTCAGACACAGTATACTGACTCCGAGCCGACCAGTCCTTGTTTTAGCCCCTTCATGCCGAGCGCCAGGCAGGGTCACAACAAGTACCATCTTCTAACGTCTTTTGGTATGACGCGAACCCCGGACCTTCCGCTCTCCGGGCGGACGCTCTACCACTAGACCACGGAGGCGGTCTATTAATTTTGAATTACGTGTGGGGTGTACACGTACCTCAAGCTTCTCCCTGGAGTCCTTGTGCTGGAGCAGCTTCTCGGTGTCACTGTTCACTGACACCAGGTAGCAGGTGTCGGCGTTCCTGACCAGCATCAGATCCTGACCAATCAAATCAATTGTTACAATTGCAGGATATCTTCATAATGTTGACTTGATGTCTTCCCAATATTTACTTGATATCCTCATAACACTGACTTGATATAAATAAAACACCAAAACACTCGAGCAGGATTCTCTGCAAGTATCCTCTACAGCCACGACCCACAGAGCGTTCGCTTTATGGGTGAGTGGTTTACGTCGCTTTTAGCAATATTCCAGCAATATCACGGCGGGGGACACCAGAAATGGGCTCAACATTGTACCCATGTCGGGAATAGAACTCGGGTCTTTGGCCTGACGGGCGAACGCTTTAACCACTAGGCTACCCCACCGCACCTCGCTTTATGGATCAAGGGCACAGATAACACAGCAGAATTACAATGAATTGATTATCTTTGCAAAACATCAAGCCCTACAACACAATTCTTCTACCCAATAATATTAATATTAACATTTGAGACGGGAGAGAAGTACTGCCATACAATTCGGTCATCTGTTAGAAAATTCCATAATTTCTTTTGGTTCGCCTTTCAAATTTTGAATCGAGAAATTTGTCAAAATATTTTTCAAAACAAAGTCTGGAATAGAAGTCGCCAGTTTGAAACTAGTGCCGCAAACTAGTGTTTTCTAATTGGCTAATGTCGACTTACAGTTAGTGATTTCATTGGTCGATATGAAATTGATCATTCTCGGATGCCTAAAGAACGCAACTCTTTAACTCCTCAGTTTATTATGACGCTAAAACTCCTCAGTATATTTTGACGCTTAAACTCCTCAGTACGTAAATTTTGACGCTTAAACTCCTCAGTAAATTGTGACGCTTAACATCCTCAGTAAATTGTGACGCTTAAACGCCTCAGTAATTTGTGACGCTTAAATTCCTCAGTAAAATTTAACGCTTAAACACCTCAGTAAATTGTGACACTTAAACGCCTCAGTGAATTGTGACGCTTACACTTCTCAGCAAATTGTCACGCTTAAACGCCTCAGTAAATTTTGACGCTTACACTTCTCAGCAAATTGTGACGCTTAAACTCCACAGTAAATTGTGACGCTTAATCTCCTCAGAAAATTTGGACGCTTAAACTTCTCACTAAATTGGGACGCTTAAACTCCTCAGTAAATTGTGACGCTTAAACTTCTCACCACCCGATACTCAAGATACTCAAGATGATGAGTGAGTGAGTGAGTGAGTTGGGTTTAAAGCCGCTTTGAACCAAAGATGCTGAGGTTCTGTATCGTACTTACATGGGTTCTGTGGTACTCAAAGCTCCAGCCGTGGATCCTGTCGCTGTTCCAGCCAAGGATGTTGTTGATGATGTCGATAGGTTTAAATTGAGCCTGGAAGAGTGAGTGAGTGAGTGAGTGAGTGAGTGAGTGAGTGAGTGAGTGAGTGTTAACCCGCTGTGAACGAATGCTGTGTATCATCGCAAAATAGGAACAGGTGAAGTAAACATATTTAAAAAACACATCTTTCAACAATATTGACAATTTATGTGTTCAACCCCACCTCGCCCGAATATCAAATTTTCGATCTCTTATGGGTTCTGCTGTTGTCGTTTGCCTTCTTTGAATAGCGTTTCTTTCAAAGCGACAGAGAACGAGTACTATTTCTTGTCAACTGCCGAAAAAACTGATTGATTTTAAAAAAAATTTCTGTGAATCAATTTACGAATGAACACATCCCATTCCCTCGACAAAGACGACACACTCACAGCAGCAAGAGCGCAGAGCCCCAGAACGATGAAGACCTTCATGTTTCAGTAGTTCTTTTTGTGATGACAAGGACGATTGAACACCTGATGCGTCTTTAAATACACTTTTTTTTAGCAGAGGATAGACCTTTTTAGATATCTTTTGAGCAGATAAGATAACGTATTTCTCTGAAGAACGAAAGGAGCGCCCTTTTATCAAAGTCACGAACTGGATCTTATCAAAATGACTTGCATTTCTCAGAAGGGCTACGTCTTAGTTATAGCTGAAAGTAACAGCCACCGACTGAATTTGACCAGTTTGTTTCTGATGTGGTGAGTGAGTATGATTTTACGCCGCTTTTAGCAATATTCCAACAATATCACGGCGGGGAACACCAGCAATGGGCTTCGCACATTGTACCCATGTTGGGAATCGAACCCGGGTCTTCGGCGTGACGAGCGAACGCTTTAACCACTAGGCTACCCCATCGTCTTGTTACTATTGTATGAAAATAATGAGTTTTATGCCTCCTTTATGTGGAAAATTCGTTCGCTATAGCTGTAAATTCTATATACACAATTCATTACTGGCGTGATATGATGTTGTAAATCAATTGGGACATTACTCTTATTGTTAGTACTTTATATCCGTTCAGGTGGCACGTCAGAAACCTATGATTGTGGGTTCGAGTCCCGGTTCGCCCCGATTATGTTTCTAGGTTTGTCAGCACCATAACCGTGCTCGTGGGTTTCACCGAAGTGGTTAACGTCTGAGGCCTGCATCACTTCGGGCTTTCCTCCCACATTAGCTGACACGACGCGATATAACTGGAATACTGTTAAAAGCGGCGTTAAACCCAACTCACTCACTCGCTGACTTGGCGGATGCATGTCCACGTATCCCGTATGTTTCAAGGTTTGTCAGCACCATAACCGTGCTCTTAGGTTTCACCAAAGTGCTAAACGTCTAAGACCTGCATTACTTCGGATATTCTTCCCACAATAAGCTGACAGGCCGTGACATTAATGGAATACTGTTCAAAGCGACGTATTAACAAATTTACTTACTCACTCACAACCATTTTCTACAAGGGCTGGTCAAAAAGTTCTTACCCTAACAAATAAAATCAACAATTGTGAAAGCATTTCTAATTTTATTTTTCACATAATCTCCCTGCTTTTCAATACGGTTATCATATCGATAGTGAAGCTTTTCAATTACAGTCAGGAAGAAGTTTTCTGAAACCACCCTAAAAAACCCCATTCACGGCAGCTTTGGGGTAATCGTTGTCGTCACAGCGCTTTCCACGAAAGTATTCTTTCAGTTTAGGAAACAGGTGGAAACCACTTGGTGCCAGGACTGTCGAGTAAGAGGGTGATGGAGCTCTTCGAATCCACATTGTCGCACAGCAGCCTTTG
This sequence comes from Haliotis rufescens, assembly GCF_023055435.1. Classification (NCBI taxonomy): domain Eukaryota; kingdom Metazoa; phylum Mollusca; class Gastropoda; order Lepetellida; family Haliotidae; genus Haliotis; species Haliotis rufescens. The sequence goes on from NW_025963813.1 coordinate 15,360,298, forward strand.
CAGGTCGAGAGGTATGAGAAGAGGCATTGTCAGAAGAGGTAGAACTCCAGCAGTCAGCATTCCTCGCCGCTATTCTTTGATAGCTTCTCTCAGGCGATGAAGCAAATCAGCATAGTAGGCACCGGTGATTGTCTCTTGACTTTCTAAGTAATCAACAAGGATCACACCTTTTGCATCCCCGAACACAGCGGTCATAACTTTCTTCACTGATCTTGAAGACTTGAATTACATGTGTGCCGGAGAAGTGGTATGGTGCCATTCCATGGATTGGCGTTTTGACTCGGGATGATAGTGGTAGACCTATGTTTCATCAACCGTCACTAATCTCTTTTTGAATTTGACGAAATCCTCCTCAGTTAGCTCTAAATCTCAACGAGCAGATATCTTATTCATCTGTAAATGTTCATGAATAATAGTTTCAATGTATCCAGGCTAGACCTGTGTCTTCCTCAAGTACAGCAATGGCAATACGTCTGGCTAATTGACAGTATAAGTTTTTCTATCTCCTTGATATGAATCTTCATGGATGGGGGACGTCCAGACCTAGGGTCATCATCAAGCCTTGTTCTCCTTAAACAGGCTTAAACAGTTTAACAGTGGAATAGCTAGGGCACTTATCCCCATTCATTTCTTTGGGAGTACGTTTCTCAAAAGTTAAAAACTTGATGACTGCTCGGTGCTCGCTCTGTTCCATTTCTGTGACCATTTGGACCCCTATCACGTTCAACTGGCTGTCACTAATATATAAACGACCTCAACAGACCAAATACAAGTTAGTCAGGCTTAGAACTTTTTGACCAGCCCTCGTATTGTCAACAAGGTGACGATGTATGTTTGCCATGAAAGTGTTGTTGGTGGAAGAACCCATTCAAGAATCCATTAAAACGGCCTTGCACAACGTGTGAGCTGTGCAAGTTACCTTTTTTTTATTTGTTTGTTTGTGTGCGCCGAATCTGTGATTGATATTATGAATAACGATCCATACCGTCGGGTTACGATGCCATCCAAGTCACCGAACCTGACCACCCAATCCATAGGGGAGCCTCCTAGAGCCAGCATATGTTCCTAGGGACCAATTTTAACAACAGGGACATCCTTTATCAAAATTACTCAGCTGTATATATATATATATCTGCATCCTTCGCTATGTGCATGTAACATTGAAGGATGAATGGTGAGGATGTATTTGGGATGTAGGGATGTAGGGCAGTAGAAACGCTGTATGCCTTGGCGTTTTCAACACTTGAACACTCCCTTGTTATTCTGCTGCGTGACCCTGATCCATTATCTGTGAGTCATGACTTATGGATTGTTTGTTGTTTAACGCCGCTCTCAGCAATATTCAAGCTATATGACGGCGGTCTGTAAATATTCGAGACTGGCATCATGGTTAACGATCAACGCAATTGGGATAAGATGACATGCATCAACCAAGTCAGCGAGCCTGACCACCCGATCCCGTTAGTCGCCTCTGATGGCAAGCATAGTCACCTCTTATGACACGCATGGGTTGAAGAAGACCAATTCTAACGCGGATGTTCACGGGGGCGTGGCTTATGGAACATACCCGGTGCACACACAGAATCTCTTTGAAAAAAACCCCATCAACATGACTCGATACAAGTTTAAAACTCGCAATGGTAAGATTCTATTCATCATCCCAAATCATTCTTCAAACTGTTTCAGTGTGTTAACAGAATTATAAACCTATCATCACAATACCCTATATTGCATTAGGTTCCTGACAGCCTCGATTAAACCCAGATGGGAAGTAAATCAGTAACCAGCTCATGTTCCAAATCAAGGTTTTGACCTGGGTGACTTCTAAACCTGTTTTGAGGTTTTAATTTTAATATGAATATAATGTTGATTTTTGATTGGTTAAAAGTCATATTTTATACATGAAAATTCCATGACGAGAATCGAACGTGCAGCCTCAGGGTTAGGTTTTATATCGTGTTAGGTCTTATAACCTATTGTTTTCCCACGCAGTCACCGGGGCAGGTTGATTTTCAATTTGACAAAGTTGTTCAATTTTACATGTCATGACTCCAGTTGGTCCATGCTGCACGTGTTTTTTCTCTCGAACTCTTTGATCGGATTCCTTTTATACCGCGACTCGGAGTCGTGTTTTATCGCCAACATAACCAGTGTTTTCAGTGTAAAGTACAGCCAGCCAGCTTCAGTGCAGACAGATGTTACAGTCTGTAAATGGGGCGGTCGGGTAGCCTAGTGGTTAAAGCGTTCGCTCGTCACGCCGAAGACCCGGGTTCGATTCCCGACATGGGTACAATGTGTGAAGCCCATTTCTGGTATCCCCCGCCGTGATATTGCTGGAATATCGCTAAAAGCGGCGTAAAACCATACTCACTCACTCACTCACTCACTCACTCCAGTCTGTAAACAGTAATGTCCAATGCCATGCTTCCAATAGGTACTGCTATCCAGCTTCAGCGGCAGACACATAGTCTCCTTGTAGATATCGCTTGACCACACTGAGCAATATTTTCTATAGAAGCCAGTTTGGGATGATAAGATTGTGTGCATGGTAGAACACCAGATCCAGCTAAGTTACATAATATAGTAAATGTATAGTTTGTAGGTGGTGATGTGAAATGGGGTTTAAGTGAGTGAGTGAGTGAGTGAGTGTGGTTTTACGCCGCTTTTAGCAATATTCCAGCAATATCACGGCGGGGGACACCAGAAATGGGCTTCACACATTGTACCCATGTCGGGAATCGAACCCGGGTCTTCGGCGTGACGAGCGAACGCTTTAACCACCAGGCTACCCGACCGCCCCGAAATGGGGTTTAACGTCGCGTCCAAGATTATTGCACTTATATTGCTGCTTGTACTCGTCTATGCCGATTTTAAAATGCTCGCCCACTTACACTCTTCAAAAAAAGAAACGCACAGGTAGTATGCAGTTCATTGCACCTGACTACACAAAAAATCCTGGATATAAATTGGATACTGGAAAATGTTGGTGTCCTGATATTCGACAAACGGTGCGTCAAAACGCAGCCATTGTCGATTCGCAATGTCTTAAACGGCATTGTTTTCACACTTGTTCAAAAATGGCATGGAGGAAAACAGTAAAGCAAAATGCACGTGCAAGTTATGGCATTCGTAACTCGTTGTATTGGCTATAAAAATGCAAGCATAAACCAATAATTTGTCATTCAATTGTCAACATTTTTCAAGTTTGAAAATGCCGAGACTCAGCACCATTGGACGTATCCAACGAGGGGAATCGCATTCTTCTGTGGCACGCCACTTCAACGTCCACCACAGCACCATTTGCCGCCTTTGTGACCGATACACACAGTTCAATTCCACTGCAGGCCGTCCTAGAACCGGCCGACCAAGTGTTACCACCCATGCACAGGAACGCTACATTCGTCTTCCACCTACGCCATTGCAATGACAGCTTTGGAGACTGCTGGACGCATCCCTGGTTTGAAGAGGATATCGGACCAGCCTGTCAGGAACCATCTTCGTGTGGCTGGAATCCGACCCAGAAGACCAGGTATCATCCCTGTTTTGCAACAGATTCATCGACAGAGACGCTTGCGTTGGTGCCATACATTACAGCCGTGGAAGTTGGGAAACTGGAGACGGGTGTGGTGCAGCGATTAATCACGATTTCTTCTTCACCGACGAGATGGAAGACAACGTGTTTATCGTCGTCGAAATGAGCGTTTTGCCCACATTGTGTGTACTACGTGAATTCAACAAATTCGGTGGTGGTAGTGTCATGGTGTGGGGACATATCCTACATCAGTTGTGATTGAGGGAAATTTGACAGCAAATCGCTACATGAATCAAATTCTTTAACCTCACCTTCTTCCAATCATTGACCGCCAGAGGGAGCTGTTTCAACAGGACAAAGCTACACCGCACACAGCTCGTGTCACGGTAGACTGCCTCCATAATGCCAACATAAACATCTTGCCCTGGACGTTGTGATCTCCAGATCTCAACCCAATCGAACACCTTTGGGATGACCTCGATCGACGTCAACGTCAACGTCAGAACACGCTGCAGTCACTCCCACAACTGGCCAACGCGTTACAAGCAGAATGGTGCAGAATTCCGCAGGACAGAATTCGTACACTTATCCAGTCAGTGCCAAGAAGATGCAGAACCGAGATTGCTGCCCGGGGTGGTCAACAAGAGTTCAGCGCAACCGTGTGACCTTATTTGACATGACAATGAACAATTTTCAATGCCTTTGTACAAAGACAACATGTGACTATCGAGCTCCAAAATGTCATATTTGTATCTATGATATTAAATTAAATAAAGCGATTTTATGAGGTACAATAAATTTACTAAAAATCTACCTGTACGTTTCTTTTTTTTTTTAAACATGTACATACCATACAGCAGTTTAACATGAATACTCATGGATCAACTCAGACACAGTATCTTCCGAGTCGACCAGTCCTTGTTTCAGCGCATGGGTGATACAAGTATAATTGATGACACTACCTCAAGTAAGATGCTGTTCTCACCTGTTCAAGGATCTGCTGATTATAGGTGGGTTCGAGTCCGAGCTACGCTCAGATTCTGAGCATTTGTTTGTCAGCCTCATTGTTGCCACCAGAGCAGTAATCGTCCCTGCTGGCGTTTCCTTCGGTTTCTTAAGTGACAATCATATTTATTTACACAGGCAAGCTATTCACGGAGGAAACCCCGATGATATATTTGATCATATTCGAATTTCAAAGATTACTTGTAACTTTTCACAGAAATATTTAAAATGTAGCTCAATGAAACCTGATTCCTGAATTACCGTATTTCCCTTATTAGACTGGAGGGCGTCTATTAATTCGGTCAAGACTTTATCCGGCGTTTAATGGAGGAAATACGGTTATGTTAAGATAATAACGTTCACATGATGAAGGAGTAAGCATAATTATACTCCGAAACGACTTGTTCCTCTAAAAGAAGTTGACATCCGTATATTCTCCTCTTTATGTGTATCATTTCTAAATGCCTTTCATAAGAGTAACTGTCGGTTCGTGAATAAGAATTAGTTAGGAGCAGACAGTTGTTCACATCCCAACTGACTCAAAGTTAAAGAGATTTTTTCTGCTGTTGATGAAGGTGGGCCGTCGCTTGTTGATCTTTACAATTATGTGAGGTCTCAAACCTTTCACCCGGCCAATCAGAGCGCCACTTACCAGATCTGAAAAGTCACCGTCGGTATGTGCTTTCTTCAACCTGAGACTTAACACTGACTATTCTGAACAGCAGTTACGGACTGTTCGAGAGATTCCAGATGCTAGACATCGTCTAGCCCCCGATATAAGGGCAGCATTTGAAATGTAAGAGAACGTTTCATAGCCCGCGGGATGTACTGCCACACAACTCGACCATCAATTAGACATTCCGGAACTTTCTTTTGTCCAGTTTTCAAATTGTGACTCGAGAACCTTGTGAAAATAGTTATTAAAGCGTCGTCAGGAAAAGAAGTCGTCATTTCAAAACTAGTGCCATTAAGGTCGATAAAGCCGCTTACTTATTGGCTAATGTCGACTTCCTGTCATTTCATTGTCAGTCAAAGTTCGCGAAAGGTCTGTCTGCCATGACATGCAATGTGATGTCCTCAGATCTTTGGTGTGATCTTGTAATAATAACAATTCAATAATATCTATATCATGAGTGAGTGAGTATGGTTTTACGCCGCTTTTGCAACATTTCAGCAATATTACGGCGGGGAACACCAGAAATGGGCTCCACACATTGTACCCATGTCGGGAATCGAACCCGGGCCTTCGGCGTGACAAGCGAACCCTTAACCACTAGGCTACCACACCGCCCCATCTATATCAAGAACATCGAAATAAGTAGAATAACTTTACACAACATAATTGTTTTGATAGAAACTGTTACTTTCACAACCAACTGTCCATTCGAGAAAAACAATGGTTCGTTAAAACAATAGAGTAACGTCACAAATATGTTTAATTCCCAAGAAATGTTATCAATCCAATGTTAATTTTATTTTTGAGGTGATGTGAGGTGAAATTGGGTTTAACGTCGCGTCCAAGATTGTTGCACTTATATAGCGACGTGCATGCACGTGTGTGCGTGTGTTAGTGTGTGTGTGTGTTAGTGTTAGTGTTAGTGTGTGTGTGTTTGTGGCTGCTTGTACTAGACCGGACTGGTGCCTATAAATCGTGCTAGCCCACTGAGATACCATGCCGCAGTTTAACATGAATACCCCACTCAGACACAGTATACTGACTCCGAGCCGACCAATTCTTGCTTTAACCCTTAATGCCGAGCGCCAGACAGGTAACAACAAGTACCATCTTTTAACGTCTTTTGGTATGATGCGGCCGGGGATCGAACCCCGAACCTTCAGCTCTCCAGGCGGAAGCTCAACCACTAGACCACGTTCCCGGTCTTTGAGAAAAAGTAACCGAATTCCATTTTGAAAGAATGTGAAGAAATGAAATTTGAATTTGCTCACTTCATTTTAATCGCCCCGGGAAAAAGCACCGTTAACAATTACTGATAGGGAATTCCTAGCACTCCTCAACACGCAGTAACCCTATCGCCTAATCTCACTCAGAGACTCGCGGACCAGCATGAAGGCTCTTCTCGTGTTCACAGCCTTGGGAGTTGTGCTGGTAAGTTGACAAACAATGGCATTAATACGAATTATGTATCATGACTGCATAGGTACCAATCACACCAATACACCACGTGGTAGACCAGGTGTACTTCATCTCACATATGTTTGGTGACATATCTCCCTAAAGATAACACCCCAATGCCATTGTGCCATTGTGCCATTGTGATGTCATCTTTACCATGACGTCAGAATTATATAACGTCACTAATCTGTTTGCACTGAATGATGTTAGATGATAAATAAGAACCTCATACTTATGTCTTTTGATTCCAATTTTTTCAACACTCTCTATCTCTGAGTGCGGCTTTAAACAACAAACAGGGGCGGTCGGGTAGCCTAGTGGTTAAAGCGTTCGCTCGTCACACAGAAGACCCGGGTTCGAATCCCTACAGGGTACAATGTGTGAAGCCCATTTCTGGTGTCCCCCGCCGTGATATTACTTGAATATTGCTAAAAGCGGCGTAAAACCAAACTCACTCACTCACTCATCTCACAGATGACAAGAAGACCGAAAGTCTGATTCATTCTGTTCATCTCTGTCTATCCTATATTTCGTTTCAGGAGAATGTTACCAAAACGTTAAATCATTGAGTTTCTCTCAAGGTACAAGTTTTATTCGACATTTGTATAAACGTAGGGTGAGTGGGTGAGTTTGGTTTAACGCCGCTTTTAACAGTATTCTAGTTGTATCACGGCGTGTCAGCTTGATGTCGGAGGAAAGCCCGAAGTGATGCAGGCCTTAGACCTTTACCACTTTAGTGAAACCCACGGGTATGGTGCTGACAAATCTAGAAACATAATTGGGATTCGAACCCACTATCATAGGTTTCTGACGTGTTCAAGGGACACAAAACTGCACAGCGAATTGCGGCGTCTTAAACGACTGGGTCACCCGTGCCACCATAGACAAGATTTGTCCTAATGTTTTCTGACATACAGTTTATATAAAATTGATAATGATTACATTTAACCATAGCACACAATGGTGTGCATAACATGAATATACAGAATGAAATATAAGACATAACTCACCGTGTGTGTGGCACCGAGCGCAAGGACGTCAGATTCGCCAGGTATGTAATTAGCCATGGTGACCCTCCTGAATGTAAATATATAGAATGTCAGTTATTACATAAACATGGTAGCAAAAACTTAAGTATGATCTGCCATTCTATATCAACCAAGAAATATAATCGGGGCGATCCGGGAGTCTCTTAGCAGTACGAGACACGCACCCATTTCAAACATCAGGTGTCATTACTGTCGTTGATGAGTGCTCTAAGCAGGACAAGACACGCCACCCATTTCAAACACCGGGTGTGGTTACTGTCGTTGATGAGTGCTCTAAGCACGACAAGACACGCCACCCATTTCAAACACCAGGTGTCAAACAAGGGAACATTGCCTACTACAACAACAACTACAACAACAACAGCAACCGTATTGTCTCTGTAACATGCAGTGACGTCACAGGCTCACAGCTAGTGAGTTGGGTTTAACGCTGCTGTGAACAGTATTCCAGTTATATCACGGCGTGTCAGTTTAAAGTGGCAGGAAAGTCCGAAGTGATGCAGGTCTCAGACGTTTACCTCTTTGGTCAAACCCACGAGCACGGGTATGGTGTTGACAAACCTAAAAACACAATCGGGGCGAACAGGGATTCGAAGCCACTATCATAGGTTTCTGGCGTGCCAAGGGACGCAACTCTGCAGAGCGAATTGCGGCGCCTTGGGCGAGTGGGCCATCCATGCCCCAGCACACACGTGGCTGAGCAGCTGGCATGTCGGACGGCTGATGCATCAATTACATTTGCCTTCAGCAATCCTCGGTAGCCTGGAAACTCTCCCGCGGTAATTGTATTAGGGGACCCACGAAGATCCGGGTTAGAATTGGCCTTCAGCAACCCATGCTTGTCATAAGATTCGACCAACGGGATCGGGTGGTCAGACTCGCTGACTTGATTGATGCATGTCATCGTAACCAATTTGCGTAGATAGCTGTTCATGCTGTAAATCATTGGATTGTCTGTTCCATATTCGATAATTCACAGACATGCCGTCATGTAGCAGGAATAATGCTGAGTGCGGCATTTACCAAGAAACAAAGAAGTGATTATGCATAATAAGGAACTATTTATATTCAGGGAATGAGTTAGGTCCCTTAATTGTTAGGAGAATATACATACATATATACTAATATACATGGTGGGTTTAAGCGAAGTGATAAACGTCTGAGACCTGCATCACTTCGGGCTTTCCTCTCGCATTAAGCTGACACGCCGTCATATAACTGGAATAATGTTAAAAGCGGCGTTAAACCCAACTCACTCACTCACTAACACACATGGTACGCATAGTTCTTGTTTCAGAACTATGAATTTATTGAATTTAGAGAAAGAATCTTTGATTTCAGGGAACATAATACAGAAGTATCAGGTTAGATCTGACCACGAATGCGTCAAGTTTGTGTCAGTCGACAGAAAATTGATCGGGAATGCAAGATGTCGTCTAAACGTACCGCTTCTTTGCATTAGATATCCCGTGTTTGACGAAGGCTTGTCTCATTATATATTAATAATAATATCATATTTCAGGCGCAGATTGTGTACTACCATCCAGAACTCGTCCATGGCTACTCGATGGAGTATCACAGCTACGCTGTATGTGCTTTATCATATTTCTCATCAGGAAAAAATCATTTGTGGTTCATATTAATGTTCAGTCCTCCCTCGTTATAATATCCCTCGTTATAAAGCCAAGTTGTAATCAGAACGGGTTTCCGCAGTGCATTCCTGGTTATAATGCCACATGGATATAAAGCCTACCAGGTTATTTTGCCACCCTGGATATAGTCCCATCATGGATATAACCCCACCCTGGATATAGTTTCACCTTGGTTATAACCCCACCCTGGATATAATCCCACCCTGGTTATAATGCCAGCCTGGATATAATGAGACCCAGATTATTATGCCACCCTGGTTATCAACCCACCCTGGATATAGTCCCATCATGGATATAACCCCACCCTGGATATAGTTTCACCTTGGTTATAACCCCACCCTGGATATAATCACATCCTGGTTATAGTTTAACCCTGGTTATAACCCCGACCTGGATATAATCACATCCTGGTTATAGTTTAACCCTGGTTATAACCCCGACCTCGATATAATCCCACCCTGGTTGTAGTTTAACCCTGGATATAATGCCACCCTGGATATAATCCAAACCCTTGTTATAACCCCACCCTTGTTATAACCCCACCCTGGATATAATCCCACCCTGGTTGTAGTTTAACCCTGGATATAATCCCACCCTGGTTGTAGTTTAACCCTGGATATAATGCCACCCTGGATATAATCCCACCCTTGTTATAACCCCACCCTGGATATAATCCCACCCTGGTTGTAGTTTAACCCTGGTTATAACCCCGACCTGGATATAATCCCACCCTGGTTGTAGTTTAACCCTGGATATAATGCCACCCTGGATATAATCCCACCCTTGTTATAACCCCACCGTTGTTATAACCCCACCCTGGATATAATCCCACCCTTGTTATAACCCCACCCTGGATATAATCCCACCCTGGTTGTAGTTTAACCGTGAATATAATGCCACCCTGGTTATAGTTTAACCCTGGATATAATGCCACCCTGGTTATAATCCCACCCTTGTTATAACCCCACCCTGGATATAATGCCACCCTGGTTATAGTTTAACCCTGAATATAATGCCACCCTGGTTGTAGTTTAACCCTGGATATAATGCCACCCTGGTTATAGTTTAACCCTGAATATAATGCCACCCTGGTCGTAGTTTAACCCTGAATATAATGCCACCCTGGATATAATCCCAATGCCAATGGGGTTTTTTCAGAACAAACGTTCCAAAAATCCCTGATTATAATGCCATTTTTGGTTTCATTTTGATAACAAATTGGCAATGGAGATAATTCGCTCTTTTTAATCAGCAAACTCACTGCATTGATCTCAGTTTGTTTCACAGCTAATCCCCACACAGAGACTCATTCACCTTATTTAAATGACAAAAAAATAGTTTGATGTTAAAAATTATATCCTCTTCTATAAGCATAAATAAAATGTCATTTGACATGTAATGTATATATGTATGTACAGTATCAGTAAGGTACTGTTTTCATCTCGCTGGTACATTTCCTGCAGGACTAATGATGGCATTATATCGAGGGAGGACGGTACGCTGAAACTCAATTACGTTGACCGGATAATCCGGACACCCCATACTCCGGACACTGGGAACGTCTTTATATATACACAAAATACCCATGATTCGTTAATCCTAAATTTGGACCGGAATATTCTACTCGGAATTGTACCGTCAGGCTTTGCTATGTTGAATTATCATCCAAAACTTGTTCCACGTGATATCGTTGGGTGACATATCTCCCTAAAGATAACACCCCAATGCCATTGCGCCATTGTGACGTCATCTTTACCATGACGTCGGAATTATATAACATCACTAATCTGTCTGCACTGAATGATGTTAGATAAAAAAGAACCTCAAACTTGTGTCTTTTGATTCCAATTTTTTCAACACTCGTCAATAAATGTTTCAAATTCCTCGACAAGACTCAGATTTGCTCTCAGAAGACACTTTAGGAGTTTCTAAATATCACTTGAAGCTAAAATAATTCTTTAATCGTCACCAGTATTGGATTGAAGAAGATTATTATGGCAAACGTTCGTAAAAACATAAATATATCAGACATTACATTTTTTTGTATTCATAAATGAAAGCACGACAGGCAACCGACTGATTCATGTAAGATAATAAAGACTATTTATTTTAGAACATCATCGTTGTCAGGAACGCTACTGCTTGCTACATCGTCGACGTCTCCGCCGGCCTCGAGGGCGACCTGAGACACAGCACAACGAGGGCAAAGATAGAGGTATCAAATTGAAATTTGCGACCTCTACATGGAACAATAATCAGTATTAATCATTGAAGATTTATTTGTAACCATGTATCTTACTGATGCTAGTTGCTTCTCATAGCTGCCAAGATGCAGTGTGCGTGGATTCAACCCTTGTGGCATCTTTGATCTGTAGAGGTTATAATGGTTCACGTGAATATACGTCCCCGACCAGTGTACCCCTGGACTTCTCTCCCACCCACCCACCAACTCACCCTACCACGTACTCACCCACTCACTCACCACATACCCACCCACCAACTCACCCTACCACCTACTCACCCACTCACTAACCACATACCCACCCACCAACTCACCCTACCACGTACTCACCCACTCACTCACCACATACCCACCAACCAACTCACCCTACCACCCACTCACTCACACACCCTACCACTCACTCATTCACTCATATCAGCCATCCACTCACTCATTCACCACATACCCACCCACCAACTCACACTACCACCTACTCACTCACTCACTCACCACATACCCACCCACAAACTCACCCTATCACCAACTCACTCACACACCCTACCACTCACTCATTCACTCATATCAGCCACCCACTCACTCATTCACCACATACCCACCCACCAACTCACACTACCACCTACTCACTCACTCACTCACCACATACCCACCCACAAACTCACCCTACCACCCACTCACTCACACACCCTACCACTCACTCATTCACTCATATCAGCCACCCACTCACTCATTCACCACATACCCACCCACCAACTCACACTACCACCTACTCACTCACTCACTCACCACATACCCACCCACAAACTCACCCTACCACCCACTCACTCACACACCCTACCACTCACTCATTCACTCATATCAGCCACCCACTCACTCATTCACCACATACCCACCCACCAACTCACTCACCACATACCCACCTACTCACTCATATCATCCACACACTCACCCACTCACTCACTCACCACTTACCCACCCACTCACTCATAGCATGCACACACTCACTCACTCACACATTCACCACACACACACACACATACACACACACACACTCACTCATCCAGCCACTTACTCGCTCACCCTCTCATTATTAATACGGTGAAATCATATGCCTTTTTTACAATCAAACGCCCCTCTCTATGAGATAAAAGTACGTCAAGTGTTGTATTTTTTCAGGAGGAAATCTACAACCAAATGATGAGTCACAAGGGAGAGGTCGTGTCTTCCATCGACAGGATCCGACACGAGATCCAGGACATCCGTGCTATAGTCGAGTGTTTTCGCCACAATGTCTATCAGATCAAGTACATGCCCTCAACATAGGAATCAGTGAAATAAAGCTGTCGAATGTACAACCCCAGCAGATTAGTCCCTACATCTGAAATAAGTAGTTTGTCTGTGTCGAATACGAGATAAATCGATTTATTCGTATTTTCAAGATATGGTTTGAATACACAAAAGGACAGTGGTTCTGTTTACGTTACATTGATACACATTCAACCCAACACCCCCTTTCCACACAAACACATACATTACATACACACAAATTCACGCCTACACACGCATCACACCCCTACAGACACATCCCACCCCTACACACACATCACACCCCTACACACACAATACACCCCTACACACACAATACACCCCTACACACACATCACACCCCTACACACACAATACATCCCTACACACATCACACCCCTACACAAACAATGCACCCCACCACACACCACACCCCTTCACACAAATCACATCCCTACACACACAATACACCCCTACACACACACCACACCCCTTCACACAAATCACATCCCTACACACACAATACACCCCTACACACACATCACAGCCCTACACACACAATACACCCCTACACACACATCACACCCCTACACACACAATACACCCCTACACACGCATCACACCCCTACACACATCACAGCCCTACACACACATCACACCCCTACACACACATCACACCCTACACACACAATACACCCCCTACACACACATCACAGCCCTACACACACAATACACCCCTACACACACATCACACCCCTACACACATCACAGCCCTACACACACATCACACCCCTACACACACATCACACCCCTACACACACAATACACCCCTACACACACATCACACCCCTACACACGCAATACACCCCTACACACACAATGCATCCCTACACACACAATACACCCCTACACACACATCACACCCCTACACACACATCACAGCCCTACACACACAATACACCCCTACACACACATCACACCCCTACACACATCACAGCCCTACACACACATCACAGCCCTACACACACAATACACCCCTACACACACATCACACCCCTACACACATCACAGCCCTACACACACATCACACCCCTACACACACATCACACCCCTACACACACAATACACCCCTACACACACATCACACCCCTACACACGCAATACACCCCTACAAACACAATGCATCCCTACACACACAATACACCCCTACACACACAATACACCCCTACACACACATCACAGCCCTACACACACAATACACCCCTACACACACATCACACCCCTACACACATCACAGCCCTACACACACATCACACCCCTACACACACATCACACCCCTACACACACAATACACCCCTACACACACATCACACCCCTACACACATCACAGCCCTACACACACATCACAGCCCTACACACACAATACACCCCTACACACACATCACACCCCTACACACATCACAGCCCTACACACACATCACACCCCTACACACACATCACACCCCTACACACACAATACACCCCTACACACACATCACACCCCTACACACGCAATACACCCCTACAAACACAATGCATCCCTACACACACAATACACCCCTACACACACAATACACCCCTACACACACATCACAGCCCTACACACACAATACACCCCTACACACACATCACACCCCTACACACATCACAGCCCTACACACACATCACACCCCTACACACACATCACACCCCTACACACACAATACACCCCTACACACACATCACACCCCTACACACGGAATACACCCCTACAAACACAATGCATCCCTACACACACAATACACCCCTACACACACATCACACCCCTACACACACAATACACCCCTACACCGTATCACACCCCTACACACACATCACACCCCTACACACACAATACACCCCTACACACATATCCTACCTCTATACACACAATACACCCCTACATACACATCACACATCTACACACACATCACATCCCTACACACAAGTACACATGACACCCCTACACACACACATCAGAAACACACACGCATTACAACCCTACACACACGACACCCCCACACTGACACCACACACCCTACATCCCCTCCACACACACACGCACACTTCACCCCTCCACACACACGCATACACTCAAATCACACACCCCTACACACACACGTCACACCCCAACACCTCCCCCTCACACACATACACATCACACACCCACCCCACACACATCACCCCTCCACAAATACACACACACACACACATATCCCTACACACACACATCCCTACACACACCACCACACACACATACACCACATCCTTACATTGATGCGACAGGCACATTAACATCACACTTTAACACACACACATCACACCCTCACACTCACAGACCCATACACACAACAAAGACACACTACATCCCGACATTTACCCCTACAGACACACTTACATCACACATAAACACACACACATAAACACACACACATAAACACACACACACACACACACACACACACACACACACACACACACACACACACACACACACACACACACACACACACACACACACACACACACACACACATATCTCACACACACACACACACACACACACACATCACACCCTACACACACACATACACTCACTTTTCACATACCCACCAACTCACTCACTCACCACATACAGGACAACCCCACACTGAAGCGACAGTCTGTAATTGCCACGAAAACACACCAATGTGACCAGGTCTTGCATTCGAATGACTTTGACACACACGTCTCCCTATCATGACTCAAACTTGTTCAATAGGGAAAAGTCTGTCGTCATTGCTGACCATGGCATTCTGCTGGGGTGAGCATAGACGACTAGTACACGGTGAGCACGGGCGTTGTCATCCTGAAAGACAAAACGTCGACCCGCACGCCTTGCAAACGGGACAACGCAGGGTGTCTGCATGTTGTCCCGAAAGTACTGTCCAGTG
Organism: Haliotis rufescens; assembly: GCF_023055435.1. Lineage (NCBI taxonomy): Eukaryota > Metazoa > Mollusca > Gastropoda > Lepetellida > Haliotidae > Haliotis > Haliotis rufescens. The sequence goes on from NW_025963813.1 coordinate 15,376,204, forward strand.
ACCCGTCCTTGTACAATATGGAGTGGAGTTTATATAAACCTATTTATTTTCATAAAGTGGAGGGATTGGCAAACAAGCAAATACAGTCAAGTCTCGTTAATCCGACACTCGTTAATCCGTTGCTTATCTGAATGCCTCTCCCAAACATGATACACATACAAATTACAACGTATTAAAAGTGACATGATAAATAGCATACATTATATAATTGACATTAAAGATAATTATTGTTCTGTAAGTGTTTTATTACTCGATTATCTTTCGTAACTACAGCTACGTTATTATTTACATCCAGTACAACGTCATCGCAGTATCATATAGCAAAGCCAACATTAAAAAAAAAAAAAAAAAGACAGATAAAATCTCTAAATCGGCAAGAAGATAGATAAAACTGTGCCCTCATTTCAAACTGAATTTTAATACGAAATATGCATATTTTGCCTTAATGTACTGTTTAAGGGACACGTAAGAAAGAAATGAAGTGCATCTTCCGTGTGATAGCCACAACGGGCCGTCGGACATAAAACTGGCAAATGTGTCGGCGTTAAGATCACTGCAGCCAAGCCTGAGACGGGAGTGTATAACCTGACAGAATCTTGATCCATAATTTGTATCAAAGTATATACCATTCTTATCATTGTTTTTTATAAAACTTTTAAATCTTCCATCTACTGGCATTAATGTATTCAGTAGGTAGTGAGTTCCAAATATTTGATTCGCCGTATAGCTCGATTTCGTAGAGCCTGATTTCGATCAATCGATCCTGTACTCTTATCGTTGACCTGGGACGCCCTGAACCGGGTCGATCGTCAACATTTTGGGTTTGTTGGTGCCTTATAAACAGACTGTGAAACATTGAAGGTAATGTCACTGCCAATCTCATTAAAATCAGATCTTAGTTCCCGCTATCGCTAAACAAAGATCTGAGGACATCCCATTAAGGGTCACGTCAGAACGACCTTTCATCCAACCAATCAGAGCGTCGCTTACCAGATCATGAAAGTGACAGTCGGAATGTGTTTTCTAATCATGCAACCACGAAATATTTAACACGGGCTATTCTGAACGACAGTTACGGGTTTTATGATTATATCCATGCAATCTAGGCCATCTAGAAGCCATTCCAGAATGTTCTTCTTATCGGTTTTAATTTTTTTAATCGAGAATACGTCAAAATATGTTTCGAAGCGTAGTCGCCAGTTTGAAACTAGTGTTAGGCGTTGTCTGAAATGGAAGTCGCCAGGTTGAAAGAGTGCCGTAAAGCTCGAGAAAGCTGCTTTCTAATTGGCTAATGTCGATTTCTTGTCAGTCATTTCATTGGTCGGTCAAAATTCGCGAAAGGTCGTTCTGACGTGACCCGTAATGGGATGTCACGCCCACTTCTGTCAGTTTCCACCTTGCCGATAGCCCATAGGCGCTCAATGACAACAATGTATGAAATCAAGTACATCACAACTGTATGATAAGTAGATTCAATAAGATTGACAGAAATAATGGTCAACAGAGATTAATTGACCCTTCTTGAAAGTATCACAATCAGCAATGACTGCGCGACTCTCGTACGAACTGTAGAATGTGTTTTGGTGTTATTGAGTGAGTGAGTGAGTTTGATTTTACGCCGCTTTTAGCAATATTCTAGCAATATCACGGCGGGGGACACAAGAAATGGGCTTCACACATTGTACCCATTTCGGGGATCGAACCCGGGTTTTCGGCGTGACGAGCGAACGCTTTAACCACTAGGCTACCCGACCGCCCCGTTTTGGTGTTAATTTTTACAGACAAACGTTCTTGCATAGGATGTTTGTCGTCAACACTTATTCTTGTTTGTTTGTTTGTTCGTTTGTTCGTCTGTTGTTTAACGCCACACTCAACACTATTCCAGCTATATGACGGCGGTCTGTAAATAATCGAATCTCTACCAGACATTCCAGTGACTGACATCATGAGCAGCGATCCACACAGCTGGAACACGATGACATGCATCAACCAAGTCAGCGAACCCGACCAGCCGTTCATAACAATAAACATAGTCGCCTTTTACGGCAAGCATGGGTTGCTGAAGACCTATTCTACCCCGGATCTTTACGGGTCACTTATTCGTGTCCTGGTATTACTTGGTATTAACAGGGGGCACGGGTGGCCCAGTCGTCTAAGGCGCCGCGATTCGCTGTGCAGAGTTGCGTCCCTTGGGCACGCCAGAAACCTATGATTGTGGGTTCGAATCCCGGTTCGCCCCGATTATGTTTCTAGGTTTGTCAGCACCATACCCGTGCTCGTGGGTTTCACCGAAGTGGTAAACGTCTTAGACCTGCATCACTTCGGGCTTTCCTCCCACATAAAGCTGACACGCCGTGATATAACTGGAATATTGTTAAAAGCGGCGTTAAACCCAACTCACTCACTCACTCACTTGGTATTAACATATACATTTCATGATCCCCTACATTTTCGAAGAGTATAGGCTGACAATGAATTATGCAAAGACACAATATCGGTAATTTCGCTAAAATGAGTGATTATTTATTGATAATGTTTACCTGTATCACTAATGCCATGTGATATAAACATATCAACCACATTCAAATCTCCATCTATAAAAGTGTGTGATTCAGCAACCAGCTCACTGTCTATTTTCCAAGAACGAAAGGTAAGTATTCTTAATCTAATGCTTCATCCGTGAATTTGCATATATAAATAGGGGCGGTGGGGTAGCCTGGAGGTTATTGAGTTTTTGGATTAAGTGTATTTTTTATTGTTGTCATAGCAGTCAAATATGAAAATTTTATGAGGACTTATTTTGTCTGTTTTATTCTCCATTAATGGGGACAGATGGTACAGAAGCTGTACCGACAGTCGCAACATGATACATGGATGGTGGGTTCCATGTATCATGTATCAGGAAAATATCATTGCCCATGGGATATGTCAAAGCGGTAAATGACTACGTGTTCAATGTTTTCACACCTCAAGTTGACATTATTATATAAATGCAATATTCTTCAAAGCTACGCGAAACCCAACTTTCCCATCACCACATTTTACATGGAATAAAAGTCAGAAAACCTTTTTCATAGTCATAAGAAATAGCTACTAAAAGCAGAGGCCATTGTACCATTCCGACATGTGAGTATGTGAGTATGAATCACTATCAAACAGGGGCGGTCGGGTAGCCTAGTGGTTAAAGTGTTCGCTCGTCACGCCGAAAACTCGGATTCAATTCCCCATATAGGTACAATGTATGAAGCCCATTTCTGGTGTCCCCCGCCGTGATATTGCTGGAATATTGCTAAAAGCGGCGTAAAACCTCACTCACTCAGTCTGGTTTAGTGGGAACGATTGGCCTTGTCGTCTGAGGCGTCGCAATTCGCTATGCAGAGTTGCGTCCCTTGGGCACGCCAGAAACCTATGATCGTGGGTTTGAACCAGGTTCTCCCAGATTATGTTTCTAGGTTTGTCAGCACTCGTGGGTTTCACCGAAGTGGTAAACGTCTGAGACCTGCATCACTTCGGGACTTTCCTCCCACATTAAACTGACACGCCTTGATATAACTGGAATACTGTTAAAAGTGGCTTTAAACCTCACTCACCCACTCTGGTTTAGCAATGATACCAAGCCATCTTTGTTAAAAGCGACGTTAAACCCAACTCACTCACTCACTCAGGTTTAGCAATGATACCCAGCTGTCTTCGCTTATTAAGGGGTGCCCAAGTGCATCGGGTGGTCAGTCGCGGTCACTTGTGCGTTTCACCGTGACCCCACGGCATACGCTATTGTCACCTCTCGAAAAAACTGTCAAATTAATTCAAGTTTTTTTCCACATTTCATTTATATTTTGTCGGTCTGCTGAACAAACCAATTGCAACTTATGTTATAGACCTAAGACAGATCTGACAGTAATGCAAGCAATTAAAAATACGGCAATTACAGCAATAATAGACGTTTATTATAAGTTATGAAACTGAGATATTTGATATTTGTATAATATTATAAACTGAGGGGCAAAAGAAAGTACATGTATGCTGAGTTTTTTTTATGTAATTGAATTAACTATTGTTAGATTTGATTATGTCTATGTGACCATCATTAATTCCTACAACAAGTTGTGAAATGTAATCTGTGGCTTGGTTAGTTTTGGTAAAATAAATTGGTTTAATGAAGACTGGTGTAACTGAAATGAATTTGCAACGACATGGCCCCAACCAAACTATGTTTGAAATGTAAATTTGTGATGGAAAAGGAAACTATTTATTTTCAAAGATACGGTGTCTACGAAACACATCTTAAGTTGTATATTATGAGATTTTTTAAATTTTTTAAAATGTTAAAAAAATATAAAAACAAGTGGAAGTATTCTTTGCGTTCTGACAAAGAACCAATAAAGTTCATTTCTTGGACGTAATATCGTTAACTTAAGATATTTTCAAATATCCTCCCACAATAAGTTGACAGGCAGTGAAAAACTGGAACACTTGAGTCCGTGACGGTTCTGCATATTAGAAAGACAATACGGTTGTTGTTGTAGTTGTAGTTGGCAACGTCCCCGTGTTGCTACTGTCGCCGTGGTTTCAAAATAATATTTATGTCGATTGTCGATGGAGACGCCATATATGTAAATTAATAATGAAGTTGCTATGATATCGACTGTGTTATGATACTTATTAAATGTATACTACTTAAAAGAAGTTAAGAACCATCCGATTCTTTGATATTACTACAGTAAATCTGTTCTTCTATGGGATATCTACGCGGAGTTAGGAATAACAGTTCTATACAAGATTTTAACAATACGGTTGTTGTTGTAGTTGTAGTTGGCAACGTCCCCGTGTTGCTTCTGTCGCCGCGGTTTCAAAATAATATTTATGTCGATTGTCGATGGAGACGCCATATATGTAAATTAATAATGAAGTTGCTATGATATCGACTGTGTTATGATACTTATTAAATGTATACTACTCAATAGAAGTTAAGGACCATCCGATTCTTTGATATTACTACAGTAAATCTGTTCTTCTATGGGATATCTACGCGGAGTTAGGAATAACAGTTCTATACAAGATTTTAACAATACGGTTGTTGTTGTAGTTGTAGTTGGCAACGTCCCCGTGTTGCTTCTGTCGCCGCGGTTTCAAAATAATATTTATGTCGATTGTCGATGGAGACGCCATATATGTAAATTAATAATGAAGTTGCTATGATATCGACTGTGTTATGATACTTATTAAATGTATACTACTCAATAGAAGTTAAGGACCATCCGATTCTTTGATATTACTACAGTAACAGTAAATCTGTCCTATGGGATGTCTACGCGGAGTTAGGGATAACAGTTCTGTACAAGATTGTCGTTGAAATGTATTGTTGAAGAAACACTGAGTGAACACTAACGACTCAAGACAATTAGTACAGTGTCCAAGGACATTAAAACCTTGTACAAAAAATACATACAACAAACATTCACCCTTAACACGGGCAGGAATAACACCTGGCGTTGGAATATCTGGCGTTCCTTGGCCTGCCTCGAGCACTCATCAACAGTTATGGCCACTAGTGTTTGAAATGGGTGGCGTGTCTTGTCGTGCTCACAGCTCTCATCGGCGACACCAATGACACCAGGTGTTTGAGTGAGTGAGTGAGTATGGTTTTACGCCGCTTTTAGCAATATTCCAGCAATATCACGGCGGGGGACACCAGAAATGGGCTTCACACATTGTACCCATGTCGGGAATCGAACCTGGGTCTTCGGCGTGACGAGCGAACGCTTTAACCACTAGGCTACCCGACCGCCCCCCAAGTGTTTGAAATAGATAGCGTTCCTTGGTCTGCCTCGAGCTCTCATCAAAGACAGAAAGGACACAATGAATTTAGGATGGGGGCACTCTTTTCAATGAGAGTAATGAAAGCCACACCATTCCAACCACATACTGGCTCCAATCACATAAAACCCCACCCGTGAAGATCCGGGGTAGAATAGGTCTTCAGCAACCCATGCTTACAGTAAAAGGCGACTATGCTTGTCGTAAAAGGCGACTAACGGGATCGGGTGGTCAGATTCGCTGACTTGGTTGATGCATGTCATCGATCCCAATTTTGTGGATCAAAGCTCATGATGTCAATCACCGAAATGTCTGGTCCAGACTCGATTATTTACAGACCGCCGTCATATAGCTGGAATATTGCTGAGTGCGGCGTTAAACAACAAAAAATAGCAACATAAAAGCCCACTACTCTCCTATAATATAACACGGGGAATTAATCAGCAAAGACGTCATTCTTTTGTGTTTATCTCATCTGAATCCATCATCCACCACAGGCATAAAAAAATGAACAAGAAAAAATAAACCCAAGCAAGAAATAATGACTTGAACTATATGATTTGAGATAATGTGTTTGCAGCAGACAAGCCAGGAGACAATGAAGTGGTACCTGCTCGCTGCGTGTGTCGTCCTAATTGGACAGGGAGAAGCTAAGCCAGTTGAAAGTAATTATCGTCGCATCCACCTTAATTTAAATTAATTGAACAACATACATTTAATTGTTATTCACATTAATATCATATCAATTCTTTCATATACTACCCGTGAAGATCCGGGGTAGAATAGGTCTTCAGCGACCCATGCTTGCCGTAAAAGGCGACTATGCTTGTCGTGAAAGGCGACTAACGGGATCGGGTGGTCAGGCTCGCTGACTTGGTTGATGCATGTCATCGATTCCAATTGCGTGGATCGATGTTCATGATATTAATCACTGGATTGTCTGGTCCAGACTCCATTATTTACAGACCGCCGTCATATGGCTGGAATATTGCTGAGTACGGCGTTAAACAACAAACCAACCAATCAAATCTTTCATATATTATTATCATGTGAGTGAGTGAGTGAGTGAGTGAGTGAGTAGTGTTTTACGTCGCTTTGAACATTATTCCAGTTATATCACGGCAAGTCAGCTCAATGTGGGAGGAAAGCCTGACGTGATGCGAACCGGTGTAGAAGGCTCAAACGACTCCCCATAATTTGAATCAAGAGTCATATGGACCTAGGCATTCATGACTGCCCTTGTCAGGCTCAAAACACTCCCTCAAGGCTCAGCTAACTCCCCTACTGGGCCCAAATGACTCCCCTTGTTTTGAATTAAAATTATTAATCGCCTCTATAGTTCTCATGATATACGAGAAGTTAATCTCCACAAAGCTGTTTTTCAACATTGCAAGTCATTATGAGAATTTCCTGCTCAAAATCCCAGTAGACGACCCTACTTATATTGTTAAAACAATATTGATCGATGAGGCAACATTCGTCAATGCGATCTTGTCAATTACAGGTAAAGGGTTAAGATTGAAAGAACAGAGAAAATGTTTATACAGTGCATAGTGGTTGTGAGATTATGACTACCATTTGTTAGCTTTGTCAAACAGACTATCCATTCACACCTCCTTTTAATATCACAGACACGCATTTTTATTATATGACCTCTTCCGGCCAGTTAAAACAAATTCCCCATATACTTGGTACATTTTGATTCACGGACAACAAATACCACGTTGAACAGCTTATTATAAAATTCACCTGGTAGGTAAAATCCGATTTTAGTTACTCACAGTTTAAAATGCGCAGTTGCCGAGATTTAGTGTATTGCAATGGGCGAGTCGCTGCATTAGGAACAATAGGTAACTTTAATAAAACCCATAAAAGATTCTATTTTTACAAGACGATTAGTTTTCGTGTATAAAGAGACACAAGTGTATCAAACACATATTACCCAATTAAACAATGACCGCGCCGAGTGAACAGAAAGCAAACTTAAACTTCACTTTAAGGTAATTTGACGATAAAAATAACCTCAAAAAGGAAACTTACTAACATATCACATAAGGTAAAGTAATTATTTTCATATGTTTTAAAAAATACAGATTTCCGTTAATTTTTTTACATAATGATCGTGCATGCATAATATCAACATTTTACACGAAGAAATAAGATTGCCAAACAGGTCATAGTGCCAATATAATTATCTTTTTCAAAAATATTACAGATATTACAATCAAACATCAGGTGCATAATTTGAAGTACAAAGTTTGTAAATCAAACAGAAAAATTAATTCAATTTTTTTCTAAGTTAAACAAATATTGCAGTAAAGCGTCAATATCACATCATATCCAGCCATAATGTCAGAAAATAAAGTTGCTGATGTGTAATAGTATTTAAAAAGTCTTAACGAAATGACTTGATAATGTCCCTAAAATGTATTCACATAAAATCTTATTATACCAAAAACCTGGTAATTTCACAATTTGTAAAAAAATATTTAGTGCAATCATCGAAAATACGGTGCTGTATCATCGAAAATATATTATTTGTGTACGACATTCACAGACTGTTGCACAATTAGTGTCAAAACATGTGTATTCTTCAAAACAAATGGGGGAGTCACTTGAGTCCGGGGAGTTATCTGAGCCTACGACGGGGGTGTCATTTGAGCCTCCTACACCGGGATTCGAACCCACAACAATAGGTTTCTGGTGCCCAAGGGACGCAACTCTGCACAGCGAATTGCGACGCTTTGGACGACTGTGTCCCCTATTATGACCTGAACCCTGCATTGTTAAGATTAATCCAACACAAGCATGCTGTAACCTGACTAAGCAGATCGACATATGAGCATTTTGTACTCCTAAAAATACTTTAAAAAAACATTTGCCTCAGGTTTTATAACAATGATGAGGGATGTCCTTTTTTCGTTTTGTTAATAAATATAAATGTGTTCGCCTCATCTTTTTGAGGAAGATATGCGTTTCTTGAATCAGTGGCTGAAATTATTTCCGTCTCTTAAAATAATTGCCAAATAGTTGGTCTCATGTGGTCACCAGATGGACAGCCCGGGGGATCTCAAAATCTATTCAGGTCACCTGGCCAGGTAACGCACGACAAAGAGGAACACGACGACGTTGAGCAGCATTACGAAGATAATGACGACGTTGACAAGTATGATGAAGAAGATGACGAGGATGACGAAGAAGAAGACGAGGGTGACGAAGAAGATGACGAGCATGACGAAGAAGATGACGAGCATGACGAAGAAGATGAGGATGATGAGGATGAGGATGAGGATGAGGATGACGAGGATCATGGTATAAAAGGGCACAAGGGAGGATTCTTGAAAAGGCACAACCTACCGGAACCCAAAAACTGGGGAAAAATGACTTCAAAGGAACAAAAGAAATATATAAAAAAATATAGGAAGAAAATCTGTCAATTGAGGAAAAAGAGCAACGATGACATACAACGGAAGGCGAAAAAAATGAAACGACTTGGGGACGAAATCATAAACGACAGCCATGATTTGGAAAGAACTGGGCAGAAGATCCGCAGCAAAGCAGTTGACGTTTTACGTTCTGTAAAAAGTCTTGACAACCTTTAACCTGGATCAAGAACAAGAGACTAATAAAGGTGTAACAGCAAACATATAAGCCTTTGTTTGTTTATTGGTTGTTGTTTGTTGTTCCTGTCTCCTCGTGAAGGGGCCACCCAAATCAGCCTCGACCTCAGCGGTCACCCAAATCGTTTTTGAGCGTTTTGTTTCTTCTTTAACGCCGCACTCAGCAATATATGACGGCGATCTGTATATAATCGAGTCTGGACCAGAAAATCCAGTGATTGACACCATGAGTATCGATCTACGCGATTGGGACACGATGACATGCATCAAGCAAGTCAGCGAGCCTGATCACCCGATCCCGTTAGTCGCCTCTTACGACAAGCAAAGTCGCCCCTTACGACAAACATTGGTTGCTGAAGACCAATTCTGACGCATCCTTACGGGTTGTTTATTAATGCAGAGAATGTTCTACACGACGACGATGTTAACTAAAATGGTTCTGACGATAATGCAACAACTCCCAAAGACAATGCACATGGTGATGATGATGATGATGATGATAATATAATAATAATTTCACATTGTACCTGAAGCACAGACCCAACTCTGCGAGAAAAACAGGTGGCTCGGGGATTGCAGTAAGGAATAAGAGATAGTTAGTAATATTATAGATTTTACAAGACATTTCAAGATATTGTTCAAGACGCTTACTTAGTGTGAGGTGGGCTGAAATGGGGTTTAACGCCGCGTTCAAGATTGTTCCGCTTTTTTTACGACGTGCATGAACGTGTGTGTGTCTGCTTGTACTAGCCTGGGCTAATGCCGATTTTATAGTGCTAGCCCACTGAGATACCATGCCACAATTTAACATGAATACCCCACTCAGACACAGTATACAGACTCCGAGCCGACCAGTCCTTGTTTTAGCCCCTTAATGCCGAGCGCCAGACAGGGTAACAACATGTACCATCTTTTAACGTCTTTTGGTATGACGCGGCTGGGGATCGAACCCCGGACCTTCCGCTTTCCGGATGAACGCTCTACCACTAGACCACGGAGGCGGTGACTTACTGTCGGTGTGTGTACATACCACTTGACGGTTCTGGACACGCGCATAATGATATACTTATTTTTTAATTATCTCTCGGTGATACAGTTACTGTGTTTGGTGATTTAAATGATGTTGTTTCTTGTTGAACGCCGCACTCAGCAATATTCCAGCTATATCACGGCGGTCTTAAAATTATGGAGTCTGGACCAGACAATCCAGGGATTGATATCATGAGCATCGACCTACGCAATTGGGATACGATGACATGCATCAACCAAGTCAGCGAGCCTGTCCACCTGATCTCGTTAGTCGCCTCTTCTGACAAGCATAGTCGCCTTTGACAGCAAGTATAGGTTGGTGAAGACCTATTCTAACCCGGATCTTCACGGGTAGACTTTGTTTGTGTGGAATAAACGCGGCTCGAAAATATTTCATTTATATCACGTTCAATTGTCAATCGTTCATCTGAATAGAATACGGGGACTAGTGATACAAGTCAATATAGGAATTCCATCAGCTATCGCTCTTGTCACTGATGCAACGATAATGAGTGAGTGAGTGAGTATGGTTTTACGTCACTTTTAGCAATATTCCAGCAATATCACGGCGTGGGAAACCAGAAATGGGCTTCACATATTGTACCCATGTCGGGAATCGAACCCGGGTCTTCGGCGTGACGAGCGAACGCTTTAACCACTAGGCTACCCGACTGCCCCAAAACGATAATGACAGTGCATGTGTGACCTCAAGCAGATTACATCGTAAGGGGAACCCAACACCCATGCAGCCTAAGAAGCCAGATGTAAAACACATCCTTCGTCTCCTTGTGGGGCACGGGTGGCCCAATCGTCTTAAGCGCCGAAAATGACTGTGCAGAGTGGCGTCCCTTGGGCACGCAAGAACCTATGATCGTGTGATCGTGGGAGGAAAGCCCAAAGTGATGCAGGTCTCGGACATTTATCCCTTTGGTGAAAGCCTCGAACAGATATGGTGCTGACAAATCTAGAAACATAATCGGGGCGAACCGGGATTCGAAACCCACGATCAAAGGTATTAGGCGTGCCCAAAAGACGCATCTCCACAGCGAATTCCGTCACCTGTACACACACAAACACGTATAACAACTTACGCAGACACACAAACACACACACACATAAACACGTGCAACAACTCACACAGACACACACAAACACGTGTAACAACTCACGCACACACAAACACTGAAAACAACTCACGCACACACAAACATTTGTGACAAGAATGCGTTGAAAAAGAGGGATTCGTGAAGATCCGGGATAGAATAGCTCTTCAGCAACCCATGCTCGCCGTAAGAGGGCGACTACGCTAGTCGTAAGAGGCGACTTACAGGATCAGATTCGCTGACATGGCTGATGCATGTTGTCGTATCCCAATTGCGTAGATCGATGCTCATGTTGTCAATTACTAAATTTTTCGGTCCAGACTCGATTATCTTCAGACCGCCGTCATACAGCTGGAATATTGCTTAGTGCGGCATGAAACAACAAACAAACAAACAAACAAACAAACAAACAAACAAACAAAGAGGATTCGGGCATTGTGTATAATCACATGTATAACTAATAGTGGTACCAAAGAAATGGTTACACAAATTGTTGTTCTGTCACCTTTAATATCATTTAAGCCTGTTCCTCTTTGAAGAGATTATTAACATGCTCGGTATTCTATAACTTCTAGATAAGATATACAAGGTCACGTTCAATCGCCCAGGGATCACGTGATCATCACACCGTCCACCTCCCACGGTCTCGTCAAAAGTGTGCATTATTTTATTTACTAACATACTTGTTTCAAATGAAACCACATACATCGACCCTCAAAACAGTCTCAAATACCAATGGAATTAAACTTATAGGTATCGAATCTAAATGAAAACCGTAACAATTTTAATATATGCAAATAATAAACGTACACACAAGGAATAACTTCAAAGGGGGAGTTCGAATCCCGGTTCGCCCCAATTATGTTTCTAGGTTTGTCAGCACCATACCCGTGCTCGTGGGTTTCACCGAAGTGGTACACGTCTTAGACCTGCATCACTTCGGGCTTTCCTCCAACATTAAGCTGACACGCCGTGATATAACTGGAAAAGTGTTAAAAGCGGCGTTAAACCCAACTCACTCACTCACTCACTCAAAGGGGGACCTACCAATGGATCTGTTATCATGGTTATCAGTCGTTAAAAAAACCAAACTGCGAATTATGAAATTAAAGTGGAGCTAAATCGTGTATGTGTTAATGAATGACAATGCATTAAAGGCATTTTTTGTTTGGTGTAATTGATTAATTTTTATAAAAATATTCTATTTTGGGACTTCAACCGTCACGATCTTATGTCGGAGGACTTATCTTATCTAACATATAAAATATGACTCATTGGATTGTACCGTCTCTTTAGGACACATATCCGTGGAAATATGAAGGCGGTCTTTGCTCTTGCGCTCTTTGGGTTTGTTGTGGTAGGATTTCAGTCTCATTCTCAAATCATACATAATAACTATAGTAGCACTGGGGCACATGCAGAGTTGCGTCCCTTAGTCGAATGAGGATCCGCTAATCATGTATTCAAATCACTGTTACGCCTTGATTATGATCCATAGTTTTCCAGCCGTGCTGGTGGGTTTCACCAGATGGTTTGTTTGTTTGTTTGTTTCTATGTTGTTTAACGCCGCACTCAGCAATATTCCAGCAAACTGACTGTGGTCTGTAAATAATCGAGTCTGGACCATACAATCGAATGATTGATATTAGTATCGATCCACGCAATTGGGACACGATGACATGCATCAACCAAGTCAGCGAGCCTGACCACCCGATCCCGTTAGTCGCCTCTTACGACAAGCGTAGTCGCTTTTTGCGATAAGCATGGGTTGCTGAAGACCTATTCTACCCGGGGCTTCACGGGTGTCACCAGAGTGGTAAACGTCTCGACCTTTTGACGCCTGATATGGCAGAAATCATGCTAAATGTTGATAAGAAAACTTCCAACTTTAAAAACAAGAAAACTGGTTTACTGCACCCAGCGACGGTTCCATGTAGCTTTCACACCTTGACCAAGCTGTTCTATTTGCTTTGCACACTCGCTGGAGTGTTTTGTCTGAAATAAAATTTTGTTTTGTTTTTAGGCCCAGCATCCCAATAATTACAACCGTGATCGAATCCATGGCTACACATTTGAATATCACTCATACGCTGTAAGTATAAGTCTACTTGGAGGTATTCCACACGTTGCTTTTGAGGCGGTCAATGTATTTCCAGCCTGGGTTCCTGGGTAGGTTGCGTTTGCGCTACACTCAGACTAGGGCAAGCGCAGCCTATTCACGGAACCTGTCTGATGTCTTTCCCGATTGGGTGAAAAACATACTCATTGTGAACGGCTTGGAACGTCCCTATCCTTTCCTGCTTCGGGATTGTACAATAGTAGCATATTGGTAAATGAAAATACGACCAAGTGACCATCTCCAACTCAACTTCTCGTCTTACAGACTCAAGTCATTTGGTGCTCGGTCTTTCCAATGCTATGAAATCATAAAGCAATAATCACCACACCTGTGCAGACTTATCCTGTTTAATTGGCTTCATGTCCCATTGGTTTTCACCCATGTGTTCTCTGTCCATCATGTTGTGACAGTATTATCCTTCTGTTGTCATTACCTACTCTTATTATCCCACTCATGGATGCAACTGTTGTTCCCCCACTGTTAATCCCCCACCTTCCATCAATATTCTGTACAATGTCCCCCATTCAGTCTTGCTTGACAACGGTATAAGGATCTGAACCGAAACGTCGCCTTTACAGTATTAAAGAAGTTGTTAACCATAAATTGTGTCTACGTTGTTTCCAATACGCCGCTAGCTGCTTCGCTGTGGGACTCTCCCACCCAGCCTCACATAAGCCCCTTCTTTGTCATCTTTCAAGTCTCTACAAGACTAAAGACACGCCTCTTTTAACGTTACAGTTTACTATTCAGTAAGTAATAGTAACACCGACGTTCTACTTCTTGGGGAAGACCCTTGGAATTCCCTGGGATGTGTAAATAGAAAAGCGTGGTTTCTGATCATTTAGACCCTTTTATCTTGAACTTAGCGTTTTATCCTAAAGGGTGGATATTTAAGTTGGAATGATGACCAAGGGAGATAGTTCTGTGGACATATGATCATATTACAACGCATGCGACGTTTTGGTGAAGATACTAACACCATTATTAAGTGATATATAGCGTTTCAGCATACACTGGTATAAGTCAAAGGGTTAACCTGCATTATATTAAGAACATCCCTGATACGACCCATCCTAGTGAATAAATACGAAGAAAAGCAAGCTCCGAGGTTAATAGAGTTTGGCCCTCACTCTATGAAGGTTCATACTTCAATGAACCCACACAAAGTGAAAGTCAGTTCATGATGTCCCCCGGTTTGTTTTGTATGTGTATTTTGTGGTTTATTGTTATCTTCTGGGTGTGGAGGTTTGGCTCTATATAAACAACATTAGTGTTGTTTGTTGATGTGAAGAAAATGTCGCCAATACTCATCACACCTACTCGGCATTGCCTGGTAAAGGGCCGGGCTAAATCACTAAAGTAGATAGAATGGTACAACTGTATTGTATTTTTGTTCATATAACTAGGTTTTAGAATTACATCTCTTGACATCAACAATAATGTTAACTTCTTTGAAGCCTGATATTTTAATGTTTGTTTGTTGTTTAACGTCGTACTCAGCCATATTCCAGCTATATGACGGCGGTCTGTAAATAATCGAGTCTAGACCAAACAATCCAGTGATTTATATCATGGCCATCGATTCATGCAATTGGAATACAATGACATGAATCATCAACCAAGTCACCTGACCACCCGATCCCGTTAGTCGCCTTTTACGACAAGCGTTGCCAACTATTACGACAAGCATGGGTTGCTGAAGACCTTTTCTAACCCTGATCTTCACCAATCTCATTAAAAACCCTGATCTTCGCCAATCTCATTAAAATCAGATCTTAGTCCTCGCTATCGCTAAACAAAGATCTGAGGACATCCCATTACGGGTCACGTCAGAACGACCTTTCATCCGACCAATCAAAGCGTCGCTTACCCGATCGTATAAGTGACAGTCGGAATGTGTTTTCAAATCATGCAACCTCGAAAACGTTAACACGGGGTATTCCGTACGACAGTTACGGCCCATACGACTGATTTCGTCAAAATTATCGTCTTTCTCTCGCTTCCGTGGGATCACATTTGAATGGAGGAGGCGTTGCACAGTACGCGGGAAGCACTGCCATACAATCGCAACCATATATAAGACATTCCGGAATGTTCGTTTGTTCAGTTTTCAAAATATTAATCGAGAACTGTGTCAACATACTTTTCAAGCGTTGTCTGAAATGGAAGTCACCAGGTTGAAACGAGTGCCGTAAAGCTCGAGAAAGCTGCTTTCTAATTGGCTGATGTCGACTTCTTGTTAGTCATTTCAGTGGTCGGTCAAAGTTCGCGAAAGGTCGTTCTGACGTGACCCGTAATGGGATGTCCTAAGATCTTTGTTTAGCGGCAGCGAGAACTTAGATCAGATTTTAATGAGATTGGATCTTCACGGGTCTAGTATTTTAATGACTTCACGTGCATGTCTCCTCCGGAATGTAATTACTTCACGCGTATGACTTCTCAGGGGGGTATATTTTAAGACATTTATTTTGGTTTTAACCAAAAAATATGTTGTTAGATAAAAGCGACAAAACCATTTCCATCATCAAATGAAATATCTATTGTACGATTCCGACTAAATCATAAGCATGAGTTTATGAATAACTATCAATTAGCGATGATACCACGTGTTCGCGAAAAGGTGATCGTATTCTGGCACCCTCACAAACACGTGCAAAGACAAGTCAAGTGTTCTGAAAAAGACGGAAACACGTATGGCTAAAGTGAAAGTTAGAAGTTAGAAGCCGACTGTTTGATATTGTAACTAATGGGGTGACGTTTCCGCTTCAAGACACCCGTGCAAAACAATTCCTTGGAAACCACAGCACACCATTAAACCCAGCAAGGTGGGTGAATGGTCTGGTGATAAAAATGTTTGCTCGTCACGCTAAATTTTCGGGCTCGATTCCCCATATGGCTACAATGTGTGAAGCCCCAGTCAGGTGTCCCCCTGCTAAAAGCGACGTAAAACCATACTCCCTCAAGCAAGTCAAGCGAAAAGGTTCCCCAAAACAAATTGACTACCTCCGTGGTCTAGTGGATAGACTGTCTGCCAGGAGAGCGAAAAAGACGGCAGTTCGATCCCTGGCCGCGTCAATCTAAAAGAGGTTAAAATATTGTACTTGCTTGACGCTCAGCATTAGGTTTGTTTGTTTTGTTTGTTTGTTTGTTGTTTAACGCCACACTCAGCAATATTCCAACTATATGACAGCGGTCTGTAAAAAATGTTTGGACCAGACAATCCAGTGATTGACATCATGAGCATTGATCCACGCAATTGGGATACGATGACCTGCATCAACCAAGTAAGCGAGCCTGACCACCTGATCCCGTCAGTCGCCTCTTACGACAAGCATAGTCGCCTCTTACGGCAAGCATGGTTTCCTGAGGCCTATTCTACCCCAGATCCTCACGGGTCCTCGGCATTAGGGACTAAAACAAGGACTGGTCGGTTCGAAGTCCGTATACTGTGTCTGAGTGGGGTTAAACTGAGTGTGAAACAGACATTAGCCAAGATTAGAACAAGCAGGCATACACAAACACAGACACACTTATCTTTTTGATTTACTTTCAGGATTTACTGGTAGTCACCAACAGCAGCACCTGCATCCTGGTATCCCTCCCGGGCAAGGATGCTGTCATGGGTGACCTCCAGCAACGCTACGCAATTGAAGTAAGGGACCCCCTCAACACCACTTAACACCCTTTAACACCAACAAACACGCTTCAACATCCATCAAGACGCCTCAACACCTCAACACCTTTCAACACCCGTCAACACGCCTCAGCACCCGTCAACACATCTTGACGCCCACCTGAAAACCCTTCTACATCCCTCCAGACGTTTCAACACATTTCAACACCCATCAACAGGCCTCAACACCCATAAGCACACATCAACACGTCCCAATATCCATCAACACCCATCTGCACACCAGAACACCCACCAACATGGCTCAAAATCAGTTAACACCCATCAACACCAATCAACAAGCCTCAGCATCCATCAACACACCATAACACCCATCAACACACCACAACACCCATCAACATGCCTCAACACCCATTAACACATCTTGACAACCACCAACACACCTCAAAACCCTTCAACATCCCTCCAGACGTCTCAACACCTTTCAACGCCCATCAGTAGGCCTCAACACCCATCAACACGCCTCAACACGTCCCAACACCCATCAACACGCCTCAACACGTCCCAACACCCATCAACACGCCACAACAGCCATCAACATGCCTCAAAATCAGCCAACACCAATCAACGCCCATCAACACGCCTCAGCATCAATCAACACCCACAACACCCATCAACACACCACAACACCCACCAACATGCCTCAAAATCAGTCAACACGCATCAACACCAATCAACACCGATCAACACGCCACAACACCAATCAACACACCACAACACCCATCAACATGCCTCAAAATCAGTCAACACGCATCAACACCAATCAACACCGATCAACACGCCTCAGCATCCATCAACACACCACAACACCCACCAACATGCCTCAAAATCAGCCAACACCAATAAACACCCATCAACACACCTCAGCATCAATCAACACCCACAACACCAATCAACACACCACAACACCAATCAACACACCACAACACCCACCAACATGCCTCAAAATCAGCCAACACGCATCAACACCGATCAACACGCCACAACACCAATCAACACACCACAACATCCATCAACATGCCTCAAAATCAGCCAACACCAATCAACACCCATCAACACACCTCAGCATCAATCAACACCCACAACACCGATCAACACGCCACAACACCAATCAACACACCACAACACCCACCAACATGCCTCAAAATCAGCCAACACGCATCAACACCAATCAACACCGATCAACACGCCTCAGCATCCATCAACACACCACAACACCCACCAACATGCCTCAAAATCAGCCAACACCAATCAACACACCACAAAACCCTTCAACACGCCTCAACACCCATCAACACGCTTCAACACCCTTAAACACCCATCAACACCCTTCAACACCCATCAACACGCTTCAACATCCATTAACACCCTTCAACACTCATCAACAAGCTTCAACATCCTTCAACACCCGTCAACACCCATCAACATGCCTCAACGTCAGTCAACACCCATCAAAACCCTTCAACATGCCTCAACACCCATCAACACCCTTCAACACCCATGAACACGCTTCAACATCCATCAACACCCATTAACACCCTTCAACACCCATCAACACGCTTCAACATCCATCAACACCCTTCAATATCCATCAACACGCATTAACACCCTTCAACGCTCATCAACACCCTTCAAAACCCTTCAACAACCATCAACACGCCCCAACTCCCATCAACACATCCCAACTCCCATCAGCACGCCCCAACGCCTATCAACACGTCCCAACTCCCATCAGCATCGACTTTCTGATCTACACATCTATATGGTAAATCAGCCATTTTGGGGCATGGACAACTGAGTCGACCTTTTTCTCTCGCTCTGGCCATGTCTATGTATTTGATCATGTTAGAAGTATTGTGTGTTTGTTTGTCCCTTGTTTAACGCCGCACTCAGCAATATTCCAGGTATATGACGTCGGTCTGTAATCGAGGCTCGGCCAGACAATCCAGTGATTGACATCATGAGCATCGATCCACGCAATTGGGATAAATACGTCAACCACGTCAGCGAGCCTGACCACGTCAGTCGCCTCTTACGACAAGCATAGTCGCCTTTTACGGCAAGCATGGGTTGCTGAAGATCTATTCTGAACCGGGTCTTCACAGACCTGTTGGAAGTAAAAGGGGATCAAACATTTAAACATCTCCAATAATTGGCACACCAATTTCATACATGCATTTCTCTACAAATCTTTACCAAATGGCATTTCCAGTTGTTCAAAAAAGGGCCTGTACCCGACGTTATCCTTCGGGGAAATAAGTTGCGCCCCTTCGGGATGATATGATCCTAAGATCGTGGGTTCGAATCCCTCATTATAATGACCAGCAGCATGCGGGGTAAAACCTCATTCACTCACTCACTCATTCCACAGGACAAGGTCTACGCCCAAATCACGTCCGGCCAGGGGGAACATCGTACCAGTCTCTCCCAAGTCCGCCAGGACTACCACGACATCCGGGCAGTGTTCGAGTGCTTCAGAAAGACTGTCTACGAACTAACATACTCAGCAGCCACAAAATAAACACCTGTATTCTGCTGATCACATCCCCTGGTGTTATTAAAACATTGTCTTATGATGCTTATTATTTTCTTTAATAAATATATTTGTTTTGCATATATGGTATCGCTTCAATTAGGAGATAAACCGATTTTCGATTTTAAGGTTTCAAACGTTGATTTGATACTTGTAAAAATAATGAGAAACCGAACGCGTTAGATTTACGGAAACTGTGGTGTGAAGGTTACACAAAACTAAATGATTTCACAAAGACTTCTATAGTGATGTTTAATTTTTAAACAATAACTTGGCATTGAATAACTATAACATGTACATGTTAACACATTCTAGCCTTTTAGCAGCAATACAAACAAACAAAATGGCTACCTTAGCCGATTCCTTTTCAGAGTTCAGGAAGCTGAACACACGTACCCCAGCTACATCTTACACAACACCATCCAATCATAGCTGCCTGATGTCTCAATATGCACTGAAGGCCACGAAAACCACTATGGGAACGACATATTTGGTGTAGAAGAAACTGAGTGTTGGTGGAATTGTGTCGACCATTTGCATTGTCCACTGAAACCGTCTTCGCATGTCCACAAATGAAAATTGATACGAAAGGGATCGTAGTTGATGACACAGATGGTTCACAAACATATCAGGTGCAGCGTAATGGATGCGCCATCAACATTGTCTTACGTAGATAGCGGGCCAGGAGCATGATTCTAACATGTCATGCAAAATTATCCTACCCACAAATTAAAGGTAAATCTTAAAATAAAAGAGTTTAAGCTATTAGATATATTAGGGTTATCAACTTTAGAGGTATTTTTCTAGTACTAGCGATACACTGTCTGACTGTCTGTTTGCCGTGCAGCTCGTGTATTATGATAATCACATGACAACCCGTGCAGCTCGTGCATATGATAATGACATGACAATCCATGACATCGTGTGTATGTCATTATCAAATTCACGAGCCGCACAAAAAACAGATATTTGATAATAACAGGATTTTTAAAGTTACTTGAAAAATTGTAATTAGCTAATCACATATAGGCAGAGTGAATTGTGATAATGACATGGCAGCCCGTGCAGCTCGTGTATTTGACAATGACATGACATCCCGTGCAGTTCGTGTATTTGATAATGACATGGCAACACGTGCAGCTCGTTTATATGATAATGACAACCCGTGCAGCTCGTGTATATGATAATGACATGGCAACACGTGCAGCTCGTGTATATGATAAGGACAGCCCGTGCAGCTCGTGTATATGATAGTGACATGTCAGCCCGTGCAGCTCGTGTATATGATAGTGACATGGCAACACGTGCAACTCGTGTATTTGACAATGACATGGCAGCCCGTGCAGCTCGTGTATATGATAATGACATCACAGCCCGTGCAGCTCGTGTATATGATAGTGACATGGCAACACGTGCAACTCGTGTATTTGACAATGTCATGGCAGTCCGTGCAGCTCGTGTATATGATAATGACATGACAACCAATGCAGCTCGTGTATATGATAATGGAGGCAATCCGTGCAGCTCGTGTATATGATAATGACATGGCAACACGTGCAGCTCGTGTCTATGATAATGGCAGCCCGTGCAGCTTGTGTATATGATAATGGCATGACAGCCCGTGCAGCTCGTGTATATGATAAGGAAAACCCGTGCAACTCGTGTATATGCTAATGGCATGACAGCCCGTGCAGCTCTTGTATATGATAATGACATGACAACCCGTGCAGCTCGTGTATATGCTAATGGCATGACAACCAATGCAGCTCGTGTATATGATAATAGAGGCCATCCGTGAAGCTCGTGTATATGATAATGACATGGCAACACGTGCAGCTCGTGTCTATGATAATGGCAGCCCGTGCAGCTAGTGTATATGATAATGGCATGTCAGCCCGTGCAGCTCGTGTATATGATAAGGAAAACCCGTGCACCTCGTGTATATGCTAATGGCATGACAGCCCGTGCAGCTCTTGTATATGATAATGACATGACAACCCGTGCAGCTCGTGTATATGATAATGACATGACAATCAGTGCAGCTCGTGTATATGCTAATGGCATGTCAACCCGTGCAACTCGTGTGTATGACAGTGACATGACACCCCGTGCAGCTTGTATATATGATAATGACATGGCAACACGTGCAGCTCGTGCATATGATAATGGCAGCCCGTGTATATGATAATGACCTGGCAATACGTGCAGCTGGTGTATATGATAAGGACAATCCGTGCAGCTCGTGTATATCCTAATGGCATGTCAGCCCGTGCAGCTCGTGTATTTGACAATGTCATGACAGCCCATGCAGCTCGTGTATATGATAATGACATGGCAACACGTGCAGCTCGTTTATATGATAATGACAACCCGTGCAGCTCGAGTATATGATAATGACATGGCAACACGTGCAGCTCGTGTATATGATAAGGACAGCCCGTGCAGCTCGTGTATATGATAGTGACATGTCAGCCCGTGCAGCTCGTGTATATGATAATGATATGGCAACACGTGCAGCTCGTGTATTTTGACAATGACATGACAGCCCGTGCAACTCGTTTATATGATAATAACATGTCAGCCCGTGCAGCTCTTGTATATGATAGTGACATGGCAACACGTGCAACTCGTGTATTTGACAATGACATGGCAGCCCATGCAGTTCGTGCATATGATAATGACATAACAACCAATGCAGCTCGTGTATATGATAATGACGGCCATCCGTGAAGCTCGTGTATATGATAATGACATGGCAACACGTGCAGCTCGTGTCTATGATAATGGCAGCCCGTGCAGCTCGTGTATATGATAATGGCATGTCAGCCCGTGCAGCTCGTGTATATGATAATGGCATGTCAGTCCGCGCATCTCGTGTATATGATAGTGACATGACAGCCCGTGCAGCTCGTGTATTTGACAATGACATTGCAACACGTGCAGCTCGTGTATTTGATAATGGCATCCCGTGCAGCCCGTGTATATAATAATGACATGGCAACACGTGCAGCTCGTGTATATGATAATGGCAGCCCGTGTATATGATAATGACATGGCATTACGTGCAGCTCGTGTATATGATAAGGACAACCCGTGCAGCTCGTGTAAATGCTAATGGCATGTCAGCCCGTGCAGCTCGTGTATATGCTAATGACATCACAGCCCGTGCAGCTCGTGTATATGACAGTGATATGGCGGCACGTGCAGCTCGCACATTTGATAATGACAGCCCGTGCAGCTCGTATTAATGATAGTGACATGGCAACACGTGCAGCCCGTGCAGCTCGTGTATATGATAAGGAAAACCCGTGCAGCTCGTGTATATGATAATGACATGGCAACCAGTGCAGCTTGTGTATATGCTAATGGCATGTCAACCCGTGCAGCTCGTGTATATGCTAATGACATCACAGCCCGTGCAGCTCGTGTATATGACAGTGATATGGCGGCACGTGCAGCTCGCACATTTGATAATGACAGCCCGTGCAGCTCGTATTAATGATAGTGACATGGCAACACGTGCAGCCCGTGCAGCTCGTGTATATGATAAGGAAAACCCGTGCAGCTCGTGTATATGATAATGACATGGCAACCAGTGCAGCTTGTGTATATGCTAATGGCATGTCAACCCGTGCAGCTCGTGTATATGATAATGACATGGCAACCAGTGCAGCTTGTGTATATGCTAATGGCATGTCAACTCGTGCAGCTCGTGTATATGATAATGACATGACAGCCTGTGCAGCTCGTGTATATGATAATGACATCACAGCCTGTGCAGCTCGTGTATATGATAATGACATGGCAACACGTGCAGCTCGTGTATATGACAGTGATATGGCAGCACGTGCAGCTCGCACATTTGATAATGGCAGCCCGTGCAGCTCGTATTAATGATAGTGACATGGCAACACGTGCAGCCCGTGCAGCTCGTGTATATGATAAGGAAAACCCGTACAGTTCGTGTATATGATAGTGACATGACACCACGTGCAGTTTGTGTGTATGATAGTGACATGACACCCCGTGCAGCACGTGTATTTGATAATGACATGGCAACACATGCAGCTCGTGTATATGATAATGACAACCCGTGCAGCTCGTGTATATGATAATGACATGGCAACACGTGCAGCTCGTGTATATGATAATGACATGGCAACAGGTGCAGCGCGTGCACCTCGTGTATATGCTTAGGGCATGACAGCCCATGCAGCTCTTGTATATGATAGTGACATGACAGCCCGTGCAGCTCGTGTATATGATAATGACATGACAACCCATGCAGCTCCTGTATATGATAATGACGGCCACCCGTGTGGCACGATTATATGATAATGACATGAAAATACGTGCAGCTCGTGTATATGATAATGGTAGCCCGTGTATATGATAGTGACATGACAGCCCGTACAGCTTGTTTATGTGGTAATGACAGCCCGTGCAGCTCGTGTATATGCTAATGGCATGTCAGCCCGTGCAACTCGTGCATGTGATAATGACAACCCGTGCAGCTTGTGTATGTGACAATGACAGCCCTTGCAGCTCGTGAGTATGATAATGACAGTAGTGCAGCTCGTGTATATGATAATGCCAGCCCGTGCAACTCGTGTTAATGATCATGACAGCCCGGGCAGCTCGTGTATATGATAATGACAGCCCGTGCAGCTCGTGTATATGATAATGTCAGCCCGTATAGTCTGTGTAAATAATAGTGATATGGCTACCCGTGTCTGCTTTACGTCAATAATGACATTTCATGACGTCAACGCTGCTTGGTATAAAGTTTCCAACTCTCTTATCTTGAACAGTGTAGCTATCAATAAAGGGAATGAATGACTTATGTCGTATTTCATGTAGTCCTTCTTCGATCTGGAAACACATAACCCGGACACTCGCCCCGAACATCGGATCTACATGTCTACAACCTGGCGTCTTCACACGAGTGGAAGACTGACAGATAGCGGGTGACACAATTATATCTCAGTTCCAAGACAATTTCATACTCATATTGTTTGATTTTTCAACTAAGTGTTCGAAAGTATCGAACGTTACAGATGACTACACAGTTAGTCTTACGTCGACAGTGCAGCCTAGTTTTGTTAATGTGTTTGTTTGTTTGTTTGTTGTTTAACGCCGCACGCCAGCAATATTCCAGCTGTATAACGGCGGTCTGTAACTAGGTGAGGTGAAATGGGGTTTAACGTCGCGTCCAAGATTATTGCACTTATATAGCGACGTGCATGTACGTGTGTGTGTTTGTGTGTGTTTGTGTGGCTGCTTGTACTAGTCTGGACTGATGCCGATTTATAGTGCTAGCTCACTGAGATACCATGCCGCAGTTTAACATGAATACCTCACTCAGACACAGTATACTGACTCCGAGCCGACCAGTCCTTGTTTTAGCCCCTGAATGCCGAGCGCCAGACAGGGTAACAACAAGTACCATCTTTTAACGTCTTTTGGTATGACGCGGTCGGGGATCGAACCCCGGACCTTCCGCTCTCCGGGCGGACGCTCTACCACTAGACCACGGAGGTGGTCCGGTCTGTAACTAAGTAATCGAGGCCTACATTCCGCCGAGTAGATTATCCAAAATATTTCGCGTGTTACCAATATTACAATTGTTTATTTGTGACGATACTGGTAAATTACTTCCTTTTTTTAAAAAGCTTAGTAAAGTGAGTGACGATTAAGATTTAACGCCGCTTTGAACAGTATTTGAGGAATATCAATGCGTGTCATCAGAACGAACGCAGGTCGCATATAACCTATTTAAACCCACGAACACGGGTGAACACAAATCGCGGATCATAATCTGTATGAATCTGGGATTCGAACCAACGACGAGTAGACAGTGTAGGTCGTAAGCTTTTGTCACTTCGTTGAAACCCAACAATGAAACCATGGCTCTGACAAACAAAACCATTAATCATGACAGTGACGAAAGTGTTGTTGGAACCCAAAACAGCGTATCCTTTTAAGCTTAAGGGACGCAACTCGCAATGGTTTCCCGAGACCACACGACGACGCGCCATTACGTAAGTCAATGGGTTATTTAGGTACGGCATTGTGAGTATATATTTAAATTGGGATACACTTTCTGACTTTATAGATAAGACCTTTTATCAAACGACAAGGTGACTCTTCTCATCTATTAAATTTCTTTATATGTCAACGTACCACAGAACTTCCAAATGAGAGCTCTTTCTTTTGCAGCCATTTTTCGGTACTCAGCTGTGAGTAAAACGTTTTTTCACCCATCAATTCTTGATATTTTAATCTCTGTATTTGACATCTAAGGGCCTTTATAAAGTTGCTTGAAAAATAGTTATTTGTAATTCACATGGAGGCA
This sequence comes from Haliotis rufescens, assembly GCF_023055435.1. Classification (NCBI taxonomy): domain Eukaryota; kingdom Metazoa; phylum Mollusca; class Gastropoda; order Lepetellida; family Haliotidae; genus Haliotis; species Haliotis rufescens. The sequence goes on from NW_025963813.1 coordinate 15,402,471, forward strand.
GAGTGTGTTGGGAGTGAGTACCGCCTCCGCGCAGCGTCCATCCGCCGCGTCATACCGAAAGATGGTACTTGTTGTTACCCTGCCTGGCGCTCGGCATTAAGGGGCTCAAACAAGGACTGGTCGGCTCGGAGTCAGTATACTGTGTCTGAGTGGGCTATTCATGTTAAACTGCGCATGATATCTCATGGGGAAGCTCTATAAAATCGCCATTAGCCCGGACGTGTACAAGCGCACGCACAAACAAACACACGCTCACGCACGTCGCTACATGACTGCAATAATCTTCAACGCGACGTTAAACCCCATATCACCTCACTGCCTCACCTATTAGGAGTGAGTAAAATTGTTATACATCAGAGACCATATAATGATACTCCGTGGCCTAGAGGTAGAGCGTCCGCCCGGAGAGCGGAAGGTCCGGGGTTCGATCCCGGGCCGCGTCATACAAAAAGACGTTAAAAGATGGTACTTGTTGTTACCCTGTCTGGCGCTCGGCATTAAGGGGCTAAAACAAGGACTGGTCGGCTCGGAGTCAGTATACTGTGTCTGAGTGGGGTATTCATGTTAAACTGCGGCATGGTATCTCAGTGAGCTAGCACTATAAATCGGCATCAGTCCGGACTAGTACAAGCAGCCACACACACACATACACGTGCATGCACGTCGCTATATAAGTGCAATAATCTTGGACGCGACGTTAAACCCAATTTCACCTCGCCTCACCTCTGTATACATTGGTCGCCCAAATTATCACAACTATATGAAAAAGGCCACAATTCTATTTTTTCGAATAATTTATACTTTTAATACAATTGAACATTATTTAGGGACTGGTCATTTATTTTAGGAGCGAGGGGGACATGAAAGATTGCTTCATGTATTTGGGTGGGCCACGACAAATTGTTACATAAAATGGGAGGGGTGTGTGAGTATGGGAAATTATGATAGTCCTGAGACCAATTTCACCGACTCCACCCAAAAATATATGACCAGCCCCTCACCTCACCTTTGACCCGTGAAAATTCGGGTTAGAATAGGTCTTCAGCAACCCATGCATGCTGTAAAAGTCAACTGACTATGCTTGTGGGAAGAGGCGACTAACGGGAGCGGGTGGTCAGGCTCGCTGATTTGGTTGATGTAGGTAATCGTAACCCAAATACGTGGATCGATGCTCATGATGTCAAACACTGAATTGTCTGGCCCAGACTCAATTATTTACAGACCGCCGTCATATTGCTGAAATATTGCTGAGTGCGGCGTTGAAAAAAAAAACAATCAAACAAACAACCAAACAACCAAACAAACAAACAAACATTGCCGTTCGGGCACCCTGACATACAATCAGCCAGGTCGCATATGCAACTGTGTTCTTATTTGTAGAAACTAAATACAAGAAGGGTTCTCGACAGATCTATTCTGCCCCGAGATCTCCACGAGGCGTTTTTATTTTGATCGACTCTTGTTGTTAAATGTTGATTTTCAGTGTATGACAGCCCTGAATTTCCCTTTGTAGGCCTTCATTTTCACCATTACATCATTCAATGAACTGTACAATGGCTACCGATTTGAATATCACGCACCGAACGTAAGTTAAACAAAACATTTTAAGTAAATCATTATTATATTAAGCATCTAATAATCATAGCAAAGTGTATTATAGATAATGTTATGCCGTTTTCAGGTCGTACAAAAAGATCTCCACTGACAATCTGCAAACATGATCTACTTGTGTTAGACACTGAGCGGTCGTGTTAACTTGTATGATGTCCACTTGTGGTACACACTGAACTGTCATGTTACCTTGTACCATGTTTACAGGGTCTACTTGTGGTACACACTGATCTATCATGTTACCTTGCACCATGTTTACAGGGTCTACTTGTGGTACATACTGATCTGTCGTGTTACCTTGCACCATGTTTACAGGGTCTACTGGTGGTACAAACTGATCTATCATGTTACCTTGTACCATGTTTACAGGGTCTCCTTGTGGAACACACTGATCTACCATGTTACATTGTACCATGTTTACAGGGTCTACTTGTGGTACACACTGATCTATCATGTTACCTTGTACCATGTTTACAAGGTCTACTTGTGGTACACACTGATCTATCATGTTACATTGTACCATGTTTACAAGGTCTACTTGTGGTACACACTGATCTATCATGTTACCTTGTACCATGTTTACAAGGTCTACTTGTGGTACACACTGATCTATCATGTCACCTTGTACCATGTTTACAGGGTCTACTTGTGGTACACACTGATCTATCATGTTACCTTGTACCATGTTTACAGGGTCTACTTGTGGAACACACTGATCTATCATGTTACATTGTACCATGTTTACAGGGTCTACTTGTGGAACACACTGATCTATCATGTTACATTGTACCATGTTTACAGGGTCTACTTGTGGAACACACTGATCTATCATGTTACCTTGTACCATGTTTACAGGGTCTACTTGTGGTACACACTGATCTATCATGTTACATTGTACCATGTTTACAGGGTCTACTTGTGGAACACACTGATCTATCATGTCACCTTGTACCATGTTTACAAGGTCTACTTGTGGAACACACTGATCTATCATGTCACCTTGTACCATGTTTACAAGGTCTACTTGTGGTACACACTGATCTATCATGTTACCTTGTACTATGTTTCCGGTCTACTTGTGGAACACACTGATCTATCATGTTACCTTGTACCATGTTTACAAGGTCTACTTGTGGTACACACTGATCTATCATGTTACCTTGTTCCATGTTTACAGGGTCTACTTGTGGAACACACTGATCTATCATGTCACCTTGTACCATGTTTACAGGGTCTACTTGTGGAACACACTGATCTATCATGTCACCTTGTACAATGTTTACAGGGTCTCCTTGTGGAACACACTGATCTATCATATTACCTTGTACCATGTTTACAGGGTCTCCTTGTGGAACACACTGATCTATCATGTTACCTTGTACAATGTTTACAGGGTCTCCTTGTGGAACACACTGATCTATCATATTACCTTGTACCATGTTTACAGGGTCTCCTTGTGGAACACACTGATCTATCATGTTACCTTGTACCATGTTTACAGGGTCTCCTTGTGGACAACTGATCTATCATGTTACCTTGTACCATGTTTACAGGGTCTCCTTGAGGAACACACTGATCAATCATGTTACCTTGTACCATGTTTACAGGGTTTGCTTGAGGAACACACTGATCTATCATGTTACCTTGTACCATGTTTACAAGGTCTACTTGTGGTTCGCACTGATCTATCATGTTACCTTGTACCATGTTTACAGGGTCTACTTGTGGTACTCACTGATCTATCATGTTACGTTGTACCATGTTTACAAGGTCTACTTGTGGTTCGCACTGATCTATCATGTTACCTTGTATCATGTTTACAGGGTCTACTTTTGATTCACAACAACGTCAAATGTTTCCTTGTCCACGTCGATCACCGCCTCAGCGAGGCGTTCAACAATCAAACTGAGAAGGACAGGATTAAGGTAAGAGTGTGAGTGAGTATATTCTACTTCCCATGTGTTACCACAGCAAGCAGATAGAGATCGAGACTAAGCAAACCAGTGGTCGATGAAATGAGCAACAAACGTCGGCTTAACACAATCAGCAGATCCTGCTGCTCCTAATGCATACTACCCAATCCCGATTTAGCACGGAAACCCCACCGGAATGCTAGTGTCTGAGAGGATATTATTCATTTACACTGAACAAAAAATATCATGAATAAATTTGGGAATATTTTATGACGGCGGTCGAATCTGGACAAGACAACCCAGTGATTGACATCATGAGCATCGATCCACGCAATTGGGATACGATGACATGCATCAACCAAGTCAGCGAGCCTGACTACCTGATCCCGTTAGTCGCCTCTTACGACAAGCATAGTCACCTTTTACGGCAAGCAGGCCATGGGTTATAACCAGCATCATAACATTATACGAGGCCCAATTTATTCGTATAATAACTTGGTTGGTTGGTTGGTTGGTTGGTTGTTTAACGCCGCACTCAGCAATATTCCAGCGGTCTGTAAATAATCGAGTCTGGACCAGACAATCCAGTGATTAATATCATGAGCATCGATCCACGCTATTGGGATCGATGACATGCATCAACCAAGTCAGCGAGCCTGACCACACGATCCCGTTAGTCGCCTTTTACGACCAGCTTAGTCACCTTCTACGGCAAGCATGGGTTGCTGAAGACCTATTCTACCCCGGAATCTTCACGGGTCACTTGGTAATTCTCTTTCGTTTTATAAACTTTTTTTCTCAGGATGACATACTGGCCATAATATCGGACGGAACTTCAGCCGTCAATGTGTCATCTGACGTCCTCCGTTTCGACTACAGCGACTACCTGGCCGCATCCCAGTGCAGAGACCTCCAAGTCTACAAGCTCCCCTACACCTATGACACACAAGCTGGTGTGGAAATGACGACTGTCTACTAGTCTCGGCTTAAAATCGGGATGATTGTTTACCCAAAGTGAAAACCGAATTTAAAAAGGAAAATATATTATTTTATTAATGTACCATTGTTATTGTTTGTGTTAAACTTTGAGGGTTTAGACGTGGGTGTCTTGACGGGATGACCAGATCCGGGATCTTTAAGGCTTCCAGGTTGACAAGGACTTCAGAGAAAACACCAATTTCCTTGCTGACGTCTTGAAATGCCGCCCGCCACCGGTCACAGTACAGAGAGCACTAGGACTTTGTGAAGCAAGTCCTCTACGCCTGGCCTGCAAGAGGTCTCCACTTGGTTCCAGCAGTTTCGAGATTGTCTTAATAGCTTCCATATCTGGGCTGGAGACTACCTCATGACCCTGCTGGAACCTTTCGTCAGCTTCATACAACTTACTCGAGGTACATTCAGTAACCAGGTAAACTGCCCAAAGCTGGGTGATTTGGGTGAGACTCGTGAAGATCCGGGTTAGAACAGGTCTTCAGCAACCCCTGTTTGCCGCAAAAAGCGACTTTGCCTGTCGGAAGAATCGACTAACGGAATAGGGGGGTCAGGCTCGCTGACTTGGTTGATGCATTTCATCGTATCCCAATTGCTTGGATCGATGCACATGATATCGATCACTGGATATTTAGGTCTAGACTCGATTATTTACAGACCGCCGTCATACAGATGGAATATTGCTGAGTGCGGCATTAAACAACAACAACAACAACAACAACAACAAAAGCCTTGGTTGACCGCTGAGGTCGAGACTGATTGGGGTGGACCCTTCACGTGGAAACGTGCCTTTGGGTAGTACAGCATGCCCTGGAAATACTGAGCGAGTGAGTTGGGATTAACGCCGCTTTTAACAGTATTCGAGTGAGTGAGTTTTGTTTTACGCCACTTTTAGCAATATTCCAGCAATATCATGGCGGGGGACACCAGAAATGGGCTTCACACATTGTACCCATGTCGGGAATCGAACCCGGGTCTTCGGCGTGACGAGCGAACGCTTTAACCACGTTTACCACTTCGATGAAACCCACGAGCACGGGTGTGGTGCTGACAAACCTAGAAACATAATCGGGGCGAACCGGGATTCGAATCAACAATCATAGGTTTCTGGCGTGACCAAGGGACGCAACTCTGCACAGCGAATCGCGGCGGCTTAGACGACTGGGCCACCCGTGCCCCCTAAGGTGAAAGAACTGATTAAGGCAATTACGCACAGTGGTGTTGTACTGTTGGGTTATCTAATTTCTTCAAAGCAAATCCAAATTAAATGGGTCATGGTGATTTACAAATATACAGCCTATCTGGAGCTATGGTGAGGTTTTAGACTAACACCTAGTCTCTGAAAAGAACATATTTAACAGAAAAAATGTTATTGACTTATGTTATTAAAATATAATAAAAAGGAGCTGAGGGACTCTCTTCATTATCAGAACTGCAGTAATGTAGACTTGCCGACTATTATGGACGTGAGAGCAAGAGAGAGTGAGAGAGATAGGGAGAGAGAGACAGAGAGAGATACAGTTATTTCTGCGACATGTTATTTCAAACCCCGAAATTCCTAGTTATATCAGTCATCGTATTTATCCGATGCAACTAGACACGAGTGTGGAAGCGTTGATAAATTATGTGTACTGGTGAATTGTGTCTTCTGATGAATGACGCGTGCTGGTGAATGACGTGTACTGGTGAATGACGTGTGCTGGTAAATGACGCGTACTGGTGAATGAAGTGTACTGGTGAATGACGTGTGCTGGTGAATGACGTGTGCTGATGAATGACGTGTACAGGTGAATGACGTGTACTGGTGAATGACGTGTACTGGTGAATGACGTGTACTGGTGAATGACACGTACTGATTAATGGTGTTTGCTGGTGAATGACGTGTACTGGTGAATGACACGTACTGGTGAATGACACGTACTGGTGAATGACACGTACTGATAAATGGCGTGTACTGATGAATGACGTGTACTAGTGAATGACCAGTGCTGATGAATGACACGTACTGATGAATGATGTGTACTGGAATGTTTGTTTGTTTGTTGTTTAACGCCACACTTAGCAATATTCCAACTGTATTACGGCGATCTGTAAATAATCGATTCTAGACCACAGAGTCCGGTGATTGACATCATGAGCATCAATCCACGCAATTGGGATCGATGACATGCATCAACCAAGTCAGCGAGCCTGACCACCCGATCCCGTTAGTCGCCTCTTACGACAAGCAAAGTCACCTTTTACGACAAGCATGGGTTGCTGAAGACCTATTCTACCCCGGAATCTTCACGGGTCACTTGGTAATTCTCTTTCGTTTTATAAACTTTTTTTCTCAGGATGACATACTGGCCATAATATCGGACGGAACTTCAGCCGTCAATGTGTCATCTGACGTCCTCCGTTTCGACTACAGCGACTACCTGGCCGCATCCCAGTGCAGAGACCTCCAAGTCTACAAGCTCCCCTACACCTATGACACACAAGCTGGTGTGGAAATGACGACTGTCTACTAGTCTCGGCTTAAAATCGGGATGATTGTTTACCCAAAGTGAAAACCGAATTTAAAAAGGAAAATATATTATTTTATTAATGTACCATTGTTATTGTTTGTGTTAAACTTTGAGGGTTTAGACGTGGGTGTCTTGACGGGATGACCAGATCCGGGATCTTTAAGGCTTCCAGGTTGACAAGGACTTCAGAGAAAACACCAATTTCCTTGCTGACGTCTTGAAATGCCGCCCGCCACCGGTCACAGTACAGAGAGCACTAGGACTTTGTGAAGCAAGTCCTCTACGCCTGGCCTGCAAGAGGTCTCCACTTGGTTCCAGCAGTTTCGAGATTGTCTTAATAGCTTCCATATCTGGGCTGGAGACTACCTCATGACCCTGCTGGAACCTTTCGTCAGCTTCATACAACTTACTCGAGGTACATTCAGTAACCAGGTAAACTGCCCAAAGCTGGGTGATTTGGGTGAGACTCGTGAAGATCCGGGTTAGAACAGGTCTTCAGCAACCCCTGCTTGCCGCAAAAAGCGACTTTGCCTGTCGGAAGAATCGACTAACGGAATAGGGGGGTCAGGCTCGCTGACTTGGTTGATGCATTTCATCGTATCCCAATTGCTTGGATCGATGCACATGATATCGATCACTGGATATTTAGGTCTAGACTCGATTATTTACAGACCGCCGTCATACAGATGGAATATTGCTGAGTGCGGCATTAAACAACAACAACAACAACAACAACAACAAAAGCCTTGGTTGACCGCTGAGGTCGAGACTGATTGGGGTGGACCCTTCACGTGGAAACGTGCCTTTGGGTAGTACAGCATGCCCTGGAAATACTGAGCGAGTGAGTTGGGATTAACGCCGCTTTTAACAGTATTCGAGTGAGTGAGTTTTGTTTTACGCCACTTTTAGCAATATTCCAGCAATATCATGGCGGGGGACACCAGAAATGGGCTTCACACATTGTACCCATGTCGGGAATCGAACCCGGGTCTTCGGCGTGACGAGCGAACGCTTTAACCACGTTTACCACTTCGATGAAACCCACGAGCACGGGTGTGGTGCTGACAAACCTAGAAACATAATCGGGGCGAACCGGGATTCGAATCAACAATCATAGGTTTCTGGCGTGACCAAGGGACGCAACTCTGCACAGCGAATCGCGGCGGCTTAGACGACTGGGCCACCCGTGCCCCCTAAGGTGAAAGAACTGATTAAGGCAATTACGCACAGTGATGTTGTACTGTTGGGTTATCTAATTTCTTCAAAGCAAATCCAAATTAAATGGGTCATGGTGATTTACAAATATACAGCCTATCTGGAGCTATGGTGAGGTTTTAGACTAACACCTAGTCTCTGAAAAGAACATATTTAACAGAAAAAATGTTATTGACTTATGTTATTAAAATATAATAAAAAGGAGCTGAGGGACTCTCTTCATTATCAGAACTGCAGTAATGTAGACTTGCCGACTATTATGGACGTGAGAGCAAGAGAGAGTGAGAGAGATAGGGAGAGAGAGACAGAGAGAGATACAGTTATTTCTGCGACATGTTATTTCAAACCCCGAAATTCCTAGTTATATCAGTCATCGTATTTATCCGATGCAACTAGACACGAGTGTGGAAGCGTTGATAAATTATGTGTACTGGTGAATTGTGTCTTCTGATGAATGACGCGTGCTGGTGAATGACGTGTACTGGTGAATGACGTGTGCTGGTAAATGACGCGTACTGGTGAATGAAGTGTACTGGTGAATGACGTGTGCTGGTGAATGACGTGTGCTGATGAATGACGTGTACTGGTGAATGACGTGTACTGGTGAATGACGTGTACTGGTGAATGACGTGTACTGGTGAATGACACGTACTGATTAATGGTGTTTGCTGGTGAATGACGTGTACTGGTGAATGACACGTACTGGTGAATGACACGTACTGGTGAATGACACGTACTGATAAATGGCGTGTACTGATGAATGACGTGTACAAGTGAATGACTAGTGCTGATGAATCACACGTACTGATGAATGATGTGTACTGGAATGTTTGTTTGTTTGTTGTTTAACGCCACACTTAGCAATATTCCAACTGTATAACGGCGATCTGTAAATAATCGATTCTAGACCAAACAGTCCAGTGATTGACATCATGAGCATCAATCCACGCAACTGGGATCGATGACATGCATCAACCAAGTCAGCGAGCCTGACCACCCGATCCCGTTAGTCGCCTCTTACGACAAGCAAAGTCACCTTTTACGACAAGCATGAGTTGCTGAAGACCTATTCTAACCCGGATGTTCTTAGTGTTGATGTTGATATTTGTGTTGTTGGTGTTGGTGTTGTTTATGGTGATGATGAGGGTGGCGTTGTTTGTGGTGATGGTGTTCGTGGTTTTGGTATTGTTGTTTGTGATAACGTTGAGGGTGGTGTTAGTGTTGGTGTTTGTGGTGGTGATATTGTATTCGTGCGTTGTTGGTCTGTTATACGAGGTGGTATAATCGTTACCATTAAGATTAAGCCGACCCACACCGCGCATGACCCTCAGTCGACCTCGAGCCAAATGGTTAGTCGCGCACCTGCTGACTAGAATAGAAACGAACAGTCTCAGCTATCTGTGAAGACACCAACACAACAATCGCAGTCATGCAGCTCCTCGCTCTTCCAGCTGTGTTCGTATGTGCTTCAGTAAGTACTGTCTAAAACCTTTCAATGTAACAATGTATATAAAATATAGCCCAGCATTCGCTTTGAATGAGTGAGGTGGGTTAAATTTTAACAATTATGTAATTATTTCAATAATTGTGCAATAATTTAATTCACATGGCTTTACACTATTTGGGGTCATTGTGAAATTCTTGATGTTTAAAAATAATTTTAAAAGTTAAAATACATTTCATAAGAAATAAAAGACTAAGGCTTGTATCTGTTCTTTTCATGCCGTCGTCGTATGGCAGGATTCCTCCTGTGCGGGCAGAAAACAAACCACATACTTTTTACGCAACTTGTGTAGCAGGTGGTACCGGTAGGACAGTATATACCAATTCCGAGAACACCTGGTGTCGTCACTGAGTTTCACAAGCTCCTCACAGCGATAGTCCGTTCGCGGAGCTCTCTATACTATCGCTGCCACCAGTCAAAACTCCCCACTGTGAAAGGTGGTCACAACCATACTTGGAGTTGAGCTCGCAACCGAATGACTGTTATGGTTACGAACAAGTGACGACTGTCGTGACGCCGAATACACTTACCGCTGATAAATTACTTTCTTTCTTTGTCAATTTGAATTTCTATTACATTAAAACTATCATCTTTAATTGATATAGTAAGAATGTAAGGGAGAAGTTTGTAGATTTTCCGTTAGTATGCAATCTCGAACCAATCTGATTATTAAAAAAACCAAAGTAAATTCATCTTGAAAACATGATCAGTCGTAAACCTTTTCAAAATGAAATATGATGTTTTTCACTAAGACATAAACAAAAGTATAAACGTTACAACATATGGGGTTAGAGGGCAAATTTCAAGATTCTTGTAATGGCCGCGCCCACACTGGTGGCAGCGATGTTACCTAGAGTATAACGAAGGTGTCACGCGCTGGGAAGGAGCTTGTAAGTTTCAGTGACCTATTCATATAATTTCCACCGCTATTTTGCCTTTTTACGCCCGATGGATCGAATGTTTGGGCGGATAATCGAGACTGGTTATTTTCTGGCATTGACGTTTCGTATTTTTGTTATTTATTGAATAATTCTCGTTTGTTTCAGGCCTTCATATTTACATCCACCACAGTAAACGAGATCTACCAAGGGTATCACTTCGAAGAGCACTCATCACATGTAAATATATCCCATCATGCATTGCACATTTAACAGGATGGCCGTCTTTGATCTTCCGCTTATTTAGTCGTCTTGTTTTAAATTTGAGGCTAATATAACATCTTTGCTGTCTATGTGTAGTTTAACGTAAGTAAGTTGTCAACTGGTCTCGAGGTGTATGTGATGTGATGTACATTGACTCACACATAAGGTACGGGGGCACGGGTGGCCCAGTCGTCTAAGGCGCTGCGATTCGCTGTGCAGAGTTGCGTCCCGTGGACAAGCCTGAAACCTATGATTAGGGGTTCGAATCCCGGTTCGCCCCGATTATGTTTCTAGGTTTGTCAGCACCACACCCGTGCTCGTGGGTTTCACCGAAGTGATAAACGTCTGAGACCTGCATCACTTCGGGCTTTCCTCACACATTAAGCAGACACGCCGCGATATAACTGGAATACTGTTAAAAGCGGCGTTAAACACAACTCACTCACACATAAGGTACATCACACCATTTGCCCTGAGGGATCGTTAAAAATGAATTTATTTAACTGACATTCATTTCCACAGACACGGAATACGTCCGAGTACATGTCCGAAGTTTCATTGAGTAAAACGCTTTGATTCAGCCATTTTGACAGCTAGCAGACGACGCAAACGTACCGAGTTACTCCCCTTCACCCAATTATTCGTATAAACATCGGTTATTTCAGCATAACGATACTTATGCGAGATAAGCAAGTTACCTAAGGTGTGTTCCGATTGATTTCTTAGCGGGGAACATGAGGGCGCCATGGAAATAATAGACCCTCAACCAATCAGATGCTTGTACTTTAATGTAAGATGAGAGAATGTTCATTGTCGTTTTAAACCCAATCGTGTTCTCTATCCCTTGTTTCAGCGACTGTTGCTTGTCAGAGATCAACTGAACTGCTACCTTGTCCGTATGGATGACGTCATGGAACAGGCTCTTCTAGTCCCCATGACCAGGCGTGCCGTCGAGGTGAGATGACGGAAGGACTTGACGTTACGCCGCATTAAACAGTTTTTGATTTGTTTGTTTGTTGTTTAACAGCACCATTCCAGCTATATGACGTCGGTCTGTAAATAATCGAGTCTGGACCAGACAATCCAGCGGTTGACATCATGAGCATCGATCCACGCAATTAGGATACGTCACCAATGTCAGTGAGGACCTCAAGTGATGCAGGTCTGAGACTTCTGCCAAGTTGGTGAACCAATGGTATGGTGCTTACAAACCAAGAACCATAATCGGTGCGAATCCAACTTGCCATCAGTGGATCTTTATAGACACTCGGTCCACCTGATGGCATTCGCTTACTCTGTGATAATAGTTGGTAATAGACCCGTGAATATCCATTAGACAATAGGTCTTCAGCAACCCATGCTTGTCGTTAGAGGCGAATAAGGGGATCGGGTGGTCACACTCGCTGACATGCTTGATGCATGTCATCGTGTCCTAATTGCGTAGAACGATGCTCATGATGTCAATCACTGGATTGTGTGGTCCAGACTTTATTATTTACAGACTTCACACATCTCGATTACACACACATTTGAAACATTGCTCACTTCGTCAACATTCATTCATTCACTCACTCACTCACTCAATCCCTTTTCAAAAGGAGACGTCAAAATTTCAGTTGCCAAATAAGGTCTAGCTGTGGGTTTAAACTTCCATTTGTCATAAAAATTTGCTTTATAATTTCAATGGTTTCATGTGGAACATACCCGTCTGGAAGTTTCAATGTCAACGACCTGGTTAAAGAATATCACGCTGTTCGAACATACCAGCGCCATGCTACCCAGACAACCCCTTCTCACCTTGACCGTGTCTCTGTCCTAAAGATTTTCTTTGCTTTTTTTGTCTTGGTTTTGTTGGTTTTGTTTTTTGTTCTGTTTGTGGTTTGGTGTTTGTTTTGTTAGGGGAGGGGACTATACGTTTCGTCAGTAGGTCAAAACAAAAAATAAATAACTTTGTACGGCATTAATTAAGTTTGATATGGATCGGTAGATGATAAAACAATAAAAATCGTTTGGGTCCTTATTATGAATCTAAAAGCAGACCGCTTCATTTTAGTTTTATGGATTGGTTGGTGAGACAGTAGACTGGGATTTAACATTAACATGGCCACCACATCTATTGCACTGAGGAGGATAGTGAGTGAGTGAGTATGGTTTAACGCCGCTTTTAACAATATTCCAGCAATATCACGGCGGGGGACACCAGAAATGGGCTTCGCACATTGTACCCATGTCGGGAATCGAACCCGGGTCTTCGACGTGACGAGCGAACGCTTTAACCACTAGGCTACCCGGCCGCCCCCTGAGGAGGACAGCCAGTAGCATCATTGTGGATATGTGATGCAGAGTGCCGGGGAAGCAATGGCCTGGCATCCAGGTGAAAAAAGATGATACTCCTTGCATCCCATACAACGCAAATTTAGTCATATAAACATTTATCGGACTATTTATTGTCAAAACTATCTCTGATACCAATTGTTTCCCAAATTTTGATTACTTAGGACAGCGGATCCGTAAGAAAACATATATACATGTTGCAACGAGTTAATAACAATGGCCGTATTATTCACAGGATGAAGTCATCGCCAAGATTAACTCGAACACTGAAGTGACAGACGTCGGCAAGGACGACATCAAGCACGACTTCCACGACTACCTGGCCGCTGCCCAGTGTGCCAACCTCGGCGTCCATGTCGTAGCGTACACCTACGTGGCCACCGTCACCACGCCGCCAATGATGTCGTCTACATATAATGCTATTTCCGACGCCGTGCCTATTGTCGATGATGTATAAATACATCTTTGTCTGGGATAGACTTGTATACTCGGGAAATAAAGGTATTGTGACTGACCATCGTTGTCATTGTTGCTGTATTGATGAATGCGTTCTGTGGCCTGTCCTGGTAGTTGAAGCGTTGTCACTCTGAAGTCCGGGGTTCGAATCTCATCACTGGTGCTATGTGTGAAGTGTTATACTGTGTTATCATAATATAATTTCTAGAAACACTCCAGTCAATTACTCAAAAAATGGCACATTGTCATAATTTTACCTCCTTACCCATAAATCAAATTGTACGTTTATTTTGAGACACAATTCTCTCGCCAGGTGTATTTTTTCACCTGTCACGTGTTATAAAAACGACAAAAGACTTTCCATAATCATAATATATACCAACGGAAAAAAACGTAACTGTGTTTCAAATAATGGATCTTAATGCATAATCATGCATCATTTAAGCATATTCATTAAGACATCTTTAAGTTGCATGTTAATGCACGGTGAGGTGAGGTGAAATGGGGTTTAACATCGCGTCCGAGCGCCAGACAGGGGAACAACAAGTACCATCTTTTAACGTCTTTTGGTATGACGCGGCTGGGGAGCGAACCCCGGACCTTCCGCTCTCCGGGCGGACGCTCTACCATTAGACCACGGAGGCGGTCTGTTAATGCACGGCGCCCAATTCGGATGCTGGGAACAGGATAATCATACACGTGGATGTTTTAATACGAACAGCACACAATGGTTGTTTTGCCGTTACCTACAGCAGGGAAACACTCATGACTTGCCATGGGCAGGTCGTCCACGTGTGACGACAACCATATTCGGTTGGTGCATCAACGAAATCGATACCAAACTACCACAGTTACAGCTCGGGTTGTCCTGGGTTGAGAACAATTAGTGGCCCAGGTTTGTTGCCACGTCACCATCAGGCACGCCAAGCCTGTTGAAGACAGCATCTAGGGTTCAGAAGACAAGACTGGAAAACCATCATGTTCACTGATGAGTCCAGGGCACCGTTCCTCAAAGCAATATTAGCGCTGAGGTGATCGTAACTCCCATACTTTAACATAGGCTTACGATCATCATAGCGCTAAGATCGCTTTGAGGAACGGGGCTCAGGTTTCCTATGGACAGCCTTGGTGGTCGTGCACGGGTCTATAGAGGTCCTTGAAAACGTTTGAACGAAGCTTGCGTTACCCAACGCCGTCAGTAAGGTGGTGGAAGTGTAATGGTATGGAGTGGCATCGCAACTCATCATTGTTAAAGGTAATTTGAATGACGTACGGTACCGGCACGACATCGTTCGATATTATGTTCTTCCCTTTGCGCAAATGCAGTGACGTAATGAAGGGACTAAACGCGGGATAATGGCCGCCCACACGGTGCACGTGTTGCAACAGACTTTTGGGGGCAGCGTAACATTGCTACGCTACTATGGCCGGTTGTTTCTCCAGACCTCTTCCTCATAGAACATGTCTAGGATGTGAAGGAACGATGCCTACGACAGGACCAGAACCTGGGTTCCGCTCGCTCATTTTGGCCAATAAATGGTTGACATTTGGAACAACATTACCCCCCCCCCCCCCCCCTCCCACCCTGTTTTCAATCATCTAGGGTCATCAATGCGCCGTCGCTGTCTCGTAAATGGTGATCACAACCGATACTGACACTGTTAATTGAGTTGTTACACCACCCATCTTTAAGGCCGTGTCGCCCTCTCCCTTGTTACCCTTGTCAATGAAAACTTATGCCAAAATACTGATAAGACGAACGGTCAAACATTATGCTTCTTCGACTATATTTACATCACTTTTAGGAGTGAGTGAGTGAGTGAGTATTTACATCACTTTTAGGAGTGAGTGAGTGAGTGGGTGGGTGGCTGAGTGAGTGAGTGAGTGGGTGGGTGGGTGGATGAGTGGGTTGAGTGGGTGAGTGAGTGAGTGAGTGAGTGGGTGGGTGGGTGGGTGAGTGAGTGAGTGAGTGAGTGAGTGAGTTAGTGGGTGGGTGGGTGGGTTGGTTGGGTGAGTGAGTGAGTGAGTGGGTTGGTGGGTTTTGGGTTGAGAATGAGTGAGTCGGTGAGTGAGTGAGTGAGTAAGTGATTGAGTGAGTGAGTGAGTGAGTGGGTGGGTGGGTCGGTGGGTGAGTGAGTGGGTGAGTGGGTTGGTGAGTGAGTCAGTGAGTCAGTGAGTCAGTGAGTGGGTAGGTGAGTGAGTGAGTGAGTGAGTGGGAGAGCAATATTCCAGCAATATCACGGCAGGGGACACCAGAAATGGACTTCAGACATTGTACCCATGTTGGGAATCAAACCCGGGTCTTCGGCGTGACGAGCGAATGGTTTAACCACTAGGCTACCCCACACACACTTTTAAGAAGCACGTGCACTTTTTCCGTAAGTATATATAAACGTCAACGACAAAGAATAACAAGTGCTAATCATTCGAGCATACAGATTCCATTCGGCGTAAAAGGCAAAACAGCGGTGTCCTGCCCTTCCTGTAAAGAAATATCTGTTATACGATTCCGGGGGCTCTCTCTGGCAAACATTTGAAAACGGCAGATCCATGACGAAAAAGGAGGTGACATGCCAACGTCGACCTTGACAGTTTTGTGGCGGAAGAAAGAGTTGGGATAGAGTATTTGCCTACTTCAAATGTAATATTCTAAAGTTACAAAATTATCTGACGTGTTCGTACGAATGACAAATGGACCTTGTTAATTCTTACGTTTGCACTTGAGTACATAAACATGTTTAAAACTTCAAGAGAAAATCAAACTATGGGCAATTCAATGCTCCATGAAGTTTCACCATTTTAATGTTGTAAATTACATCTCTTTAGAAAATTAGCTCTGGTCCAAATATAGGAAAAAGATAGCGAAAGGTCGTTCTGACCCGTGATAGGATGTCTCCAACTATTTGTTTTGTGATAGAAGGAACTAAGATCTGACTTTAATGAGAGATTGTGGGTAGTTCCAACATTTTGCTTGACCTTATAACTAACAATGAGGCTAAAGTTACAATTCTTAATTTACCCGAGAGACATGCGGCACCATCGTAGCCTACAAACCAATTCCCTGACTGCACACGGCAGAACACGTTTTAATCTTTGGCCACCTGAAACGTTTTGTCTATTTCATCTCTTGCTATTCTCATCATTTCTTATTGTACTTCTCATCCTGCTTCATCTCTTGTTCGGGGGCACGGGTGACCCAGTCATCTAAGGCGCCGCAATTCGCTGTGCAGAGTCACGCCAGAAACCTATGATTGTGGGTTCGAATTCCGGTTCGCCCCGATTATGTTTCTAGGTTTTATCAGCACCATGCCCGTGCTCGTGGGTTTCACCGAAGTGGTAAACGTCTGAGACCTGCATCACTTCGGGCTTTCCTCCCACATTAAGCTGACACGCCGTGACATGACTGGAATACTGTTAAAAGCGGCGTTAAACCCAACTCACTCACTCACTCACTCAATCATCCCTTGTACATAAGTAAATTATGTATGGAAATACCAAGCAGAGGTTGTCCTTAGTTGCGTGACTTGTTCCTAATCCTTTTACCATTTGTGAATACCATATGTTTAAGCTAAACCAACTTAAAATGACTGGTGTTAAACTGTTAGTGACTCAATAGGTTGGTTGGTTGGTTGGTTGTTTAACGCCGCACTCAGCAATATTCCAGCTATATGGCGGTGGTCTGTAAATCTGGACCAGACAATCCAGTGATTAATATCATGAGCATCGATCCACGCAATTGGGATCGATGACATGCATCAACCAAGTCAGCGAGCCTGACCACCCGATCCCGTTAGTCGCCTTTTACGACAAGCATAGTCGCCTTTTACGGCAAGCATGGGTTGCTTAAGATCTATTCTACCCCGGATCTTCACGGGTCTGACACAATAGGACACACCCAACCGTTAACAGGTTACCTCGTGGAATTGTTGTCATTATACAATGTTTCGTTTGTGGTGGTTTGCTCCAAGCTATATAGGGAGCTGAAGTTAAGGCAATTTGGATGGACACTGAACAGGTGTCCGTCAATGGTTCCGAGTTTTAAGGATTTTATGTGCCCACTCTATTACATAATATTTGAACAAATACTACTGTTTATCGTGTTGATATGTTGTGATAACCCTTAACCGATATGTGTGAGAAAGTTGAGTTTTATCTGGGCGTGTCAGCTTAGTGTAACAGGTCGTCAGCTTTTACCACTAAAATCATAATTTGGGATTCGAACCCACGTCCATCAGTTTCTGGTCGCCTATCGGACGCAACACCTGTGTCCCCGAATCAGATTTAAAGCCGAAGGTGTTTGTAATAGGTTTCAAATATTTAACTAAGAAGTATCAAATTGGGAATATTCGGTAGTGGGGGAAAAGAAACTTTAAAAAAATATTTTGAATGCAAGATATACATCAGATTTACGCTCACTAATTATGTGAAACCTACGAGTACGGGTATGGTTCTAAGAAACCAAAAAGTTGATTCGAACCCACTGTGAGACGATACTGGCACGCCAAAGGGACGCAACTTTGCGAATTTCATCGCCTTATGCGGTGCCCCTGCGATTGTGAACATGTTGTGAGCAGATAGCCTCTTATCAATAATCAATAATCAATAATCGTAAATAATGGTTAAGAGTGAGTGAGTATGGTTTTACGCCGCTTTTTGCAATATTCCAGCAATATAACGGCGGGGGACACCAGAAGTGGGCTTCACACATTGTACCCATGTCGGGAATCGAACCCGTGTCTTCGACGTGACGAGCGAACGCTTTAACCACTAGGCTACCCGACCGTCCCTAATGGTTAAGAAGAAGTATTCCAGTTATATTCTTTCATTTTATCAATAGAAAGTATCACACAGTATCGCTGTCAACTGTGGAAAGTTTACATAGCATCGGCGTGTTGCCATCGAACCAGGAGAGTGAGTGAGTGAGTGAGTGAGTGAGTGAGTTGGGTTTAACGCCGCTTTTAACAGTATTCCAGTTATATCGCGGCGTGTCAGATGCAGGTCTCAGACTTTTTTTTCCACTTTGATGAAACCCACGAGCACGGGTATGGTGCTGACAGACCAAGGATCGCAAACTGATTATCTATTTTTTTTTATTCCAACGTCGGGTCTAGATTTTATACTGTATTCTCCTATTTTATTCTGTCCTCATATGCAACAATTGCTCTGTTCATCGCACAGCCTCTCCTTGTTCGATGCTCGTGGGTTTCACCGAAGTGGTAACGTCTGAGACCTGCATCACTTCGGGCTTACCCCCTACATTGATATGTTTGCCGCACTCATCAATATTCCATCTATATGACAGCGGTCTGTTAATAATCGAGTCTGGACCAGACAATGCAGTGACTGACATCATGAGCATCGATCCACGCAAATGGAATACGATGACATGCATCAAAGAAGTCGGCGAATCTGACCACACCATCCCGTTAGTTGACTCTTATGACAAGCATAGTCACCTTTTACGACAAGCATGGGATGCTGAAGACCTATTGTACCCCTCCTCCCCTGGTCTTCACGGGTCCACATGAATATAACACGCTTTGATTTGACTAAAATACCGTTCGAAGGGTGATAAATTGAACCCAAAACTTGCTCAAATGTGAAATCCTGTACACAACAATAAATTGTATTCGCTATGTTTGTTTGTCAGCCTACGTTGTGTAAGTTGAGAGTGGGTGAGTGAGTTGGGTTTAACGCCGCTTTTATCATTATTCCAGTTATATCTCGGCGTGCCAGCTTAAGTGATGTAGGTCTCAGACGTTTACCACTTCGGTGAAACCCACGAGCACGGGTATGGTGCTGACAAACCTAGAAACATAATCGGGGCAAACCGGGATTCGAACCCACAACCGCAGGTTTCTGGCGTGCCCAGGGGACGCAACCCTGCACAGCGAATCGCGGCGGCTTAGACGACTGGGCCACCCGTGCCGCCGTGTAAGTTAAAAACAAATGTTATAATGAATTAAGCACTGACAACTAATTCCACATGTCTAGTATATATTGGTTTTTCCAAAAGCGGAGATAAAATCGCGTTCTGGGAACACATCTGATAGTCGCCATTATGTAATTTTAGTGCGTCTTATCAGCACGTGTCGTATTCTCACACCAGGTCACAGGTCACCTTGTGCCAGCAGGACTATCTCACCCTGACCTTTGACCTTATCACACAATCACCATGCGTCTCCTCCTTTCTCTGGCGTTCCTTGCTCTAGTTTTGGTAAGTGAAATGTTTGTTTTTTAGTATCCATTAATAATGTTGCGCATGAAAAACAACTTGGCAAACGATATATCAACGTTATGAATTATTAACGCTGGAATAATAATGTTTTGGCTTCTATATATTGTTTCCTGTCTTTTTAAATGATTCAATTCCATGACTGTTTCAGGCGCAGGACCCGTATGTGGTTCCCGATGGCTATATTACTTCGAGAATCGAAGACTACTGGTTTGAATTCCATGCTACCCACGTAAGTTTTGCAAGGGAGATAATTTGAAAAAACGGAGTTGTCCCCCCTACTACGTGTCCTCAGCGACACCGGGAATCGAATTGTGTGACAAAGGAAAAGCGTCTCGTACAAGATTAAATTTATAGCGACGTGAGTGTGTGTGGGTGGATGTGTGGGTGTGCGTACGGGCGTGCGTGTGTGCTTTTACTAGTCCGGACTTATGCCGGTTTTATTGTGCTAGCCCACTGGGATACCATGCCGCAGTTTAACATGGATACCCCACTCAGATATAGTATACCGACTCCGAACCGACCAGTCCTTGTATTATCCCATTAATGCCGAACGGCATGAATGGTAAGAAGGGCGGTCGGGTAGCCTAGTGGTTAAAGCGTTCGCTCGTCACGCCGAAGACCCGGGTTCGATTCCCGACACGGGTACAATGTGCTAAGCCCATTTCTGGTGTCTCCCGCCGTGATATTGCTGGAATATTGCTAAAAGCGGCGTAAAACCCACTCACTCACTCACTCACTGAATGGTAAGAACAAGTAAGTCTTCAAAGCGGATGTTCACGGATCGAACCCCTAAGAAGTATTTCTGATTACGCGTCTTATAACAACCCCGATACACTAAAATAAAGTCTTTCTTTTGAGACACATTTATTTCTGTTTACACTTCGATGGTCGATTGATCATATCTTTTCAAATCAAGATGGATAATGTCCTGTCAAGCGAGACGAGTCAATCAGGCGACATTTTGTTAGCGTCACATGACTTCGAGCAATTCCATTACATTCAATCTTCGCTGAAGATTTTCTCTCCAACATCTCTATAGCCAATAATCCTCCTCATCCTACCTCGTTATGTTTCTCTGAATCAGACTATGTAACTGCCAGTGTTTCTCTGAATCAGACTTTGTAACACGTAATGTTCTTCTCTATCCAACTTTATAATCGCCAATGTTCCTCCAAACCTGTCTTCGTAATAAAGTTAGTGTTCCTCTAAATCCGTATTCCTCTAAATCACACTTCGTAATACCCGACGTTCTTCTAAATCCAACTTTATAATAGCCGATGTTCCTCAATACCTGACTTCGTTTTTAGCCGATGTTCCTCTAAATCTGACTCGTTATGGCCGATGTACCTCTAAACCTGACTTCGTTATAGCCAATGTACTTATAAATCTGACTTCGTTATAGCCGATGTTCCACCGACCTGACGTCATTATAGCCGATGTTCCTCTAAACCAGATTTAGTTATAACAGATGCTCCTCTAAACCTAACTTCATCATAGCCGATGTTCCTCTCACCCTGACTTCATTATAGCCGATGTTCCTCTCACCCTGACTTCATTATAGCCGATGTTCCTCTCACCCTGACTTCATTATCGCCAATGTTCTTCTAAACCTGACTTCGTTATAGCCGATGTTCCTATAAACCTTACTTCATTATAGCTGATGTTCCACAGACCTGACTTCATTATAGCCGATGTTCCTCTAAACCTGACTTCATTATAGCCGATGTTCCTCTAAACCTGATTTCATTATAGCCGATGTTCTGCATACAGCTTTATTATAGCCGATAGTCCTGTATACCGACATCATGATAACTTTCATGGCTATTATTCATGGCTAATGTTTATCAACACGCTTGTGCAACTATATTTGCGAACGTGCAAGTTGATTAAAATGACATGATATCAATATTATGATTAACATGACCATTTCCCAGCTAACTCAGTTTGCAGTTCAATACTAATCGCCAAAGATGAATGTGAGCGGTAAAGAACATTCCTCCCTTGGGAAATGAGTGATGTGTCTCGTCAACGGCCTATTTACATGTTGAGGCTAAGCCGTAATATCACAAAGTTGTCGGGGCATTGTGCCGCGTACAAATACCTTTTGTAGCACGATGTAGCAATGTGTTGCGGAATCTATAGATGTTGTCGCCCTGCTTGGACACGTTGTGATCACTGACAGAATGTCACCATAAACCAGCTTGCAGACAAATGAGGTTTCAGTTAAGCTTGATACATTTGGTTGTATTGTGTTGTCGTCACATACATGACATGATTGACAGCAGCCTCTCGTTAGTAAATCTACAGTCATATAGATTCTGTAGTCAATACACACATACCGTGTTACGCATGTCAGTGATATTAATGTATATGTTACGCACAATATAACCATAGATATACACTGTGCTAGGCCAGTGATGACAATACTTGTTTGTTTGTTTAACGCCGGCGGTCTGTCAAAAATCGAGTCTGGACCACATCAATCTCATTAAAATCAGGTCTTAGTTCTCGCTACCGCTAAACAAAGATCTGAAGACATCCCATTAGGGGTCACGTCAGGCCGACCTTTCATTCGACCAGTCAGTGCGTCGCTTACCAGATTATGAAAGTGACAGTCGGAATGTGATAATTTCTAATCATGCATCTCGAAAACTTTAACATGGGGTATTCCGAACGATAGTTACGGGTATAACCACTAAATTCTTACAATCTAGACCATCTATTAGTCATTCCAGAATGATTTTTGTTCAGGTTTCAAATATGTAATCGAGAATTTGTCAAAATATGCTTCGAAGCGTAGTCGCCAATTTGAAATTTGTGCCGTAAAGCACGAGAAAGCTGCCTTCTGATTGGTAATTCCATTGGTCGGTCAAAGTTCGCGCAAGGTCGGTCTGAAGTGACCCGTAATAGGATGTCCTCAGATATTTGTTTAGCGGTAGCGAAAACTAAGGTCTGATTTTAATGATATTAGGACCACATAGTCCAGTGATTGACATCATGAGCATAGATCTGCGCAATTGGGTGAGTGAGTTAATATTTTTATTTAACGTCGCATCGGCATTTTTCAGCCATATAGAGACCTTCGCAATTGAGATACGACGACATGCATCAACCAAGTCAGCGAGCCTGACCACCCAATCCCGTTAGTCGCCTTTTACGGGTTGCTGAAGACCTATTCTAACCAGGATCTTCACGGATCGACAATACATATATAAGTTATACTCTCACTCACACACTCACTCACTCACTCACTAACCACTTACTGCTACAGATTGTATTTGTTGCAGCACCTACTCCTGATTGTGGGGAAGACGTGTCACATCGTCCACGTTGACGCTATCATGGAGAGGCAGTTACGAAACAAAGATGAAAGGGAAGCTCTTGAGGTAAGGTCATGAACAAGATGAGGGCTAATTGTGTTGATATCTTGTGAAAACTTCCTTTATTTTACATATCCAATATACATCAAGGTGTTCCTGACATCCCGATGTCTACCAGGAATGGCACTATTCCCTCACGCACTGTTCCCTCACGCACTTTTCCCTCACGTACTCTTTCCACACGCACTGTTCCCTCACGCACTGTTCCCTCACGCACTTTTCCCTCACGTACTCTTTCCACACGCACTGTTCACTCACGCACTGTTTCCTCACGCACTTTTCCCTCACGTACTCTTTCCAGACGCACTATTCCCTCACGCACTGTTCCTTCACGCACTATTCCCTCACGCACTGTTCCCTCACGCACTGTTCCCTCACGCACTATTCCCTCACGCACTGTTCCCTCACGCACTGTTCCCTCACGCACTGTTCCCTCACGCACTTTTCCATCACGTAATGTTCCCTCGCGTACTCTTTCCACACGCACTGTTCCCTCACGCACTTTTCCATCACGTAATGTTCCTCACACACCGTTTTCTCACGCAGTGTTCTCTCACGTAACATTTCATCAGGCACTGTTCCCTCACGCACTGTTCCCTCAAGCACTTTTCCTTCACTTACTCTTTCCACTCGCACTGTTCCCTCACGCACTTTTCCATCACGTAATGTTCCCTCACGCAATGTTCCCTCACGCACTGTTCCCTCACGCACTGTTCCCTCGCGAACTGTTCCTCACACACCGTTTTCTCACGCAGTGTTCTCTCACGTAACATTTCATCAGGCACTGTTCTCTCACGTACAGTCTCCTCACGTAGTGTTCCCTCACGCACTATTCCCTCACGCAATGTTCCCTCGCGCACTATTCCCTCACGCACTGTTCCTTCACGCACTATTCCCTCACGCACTGTTCCCACACGCACTGTACCCTCACGCACTATTCCCTCACGCACTATTCCCTCACGCACTATTCCCTCAGGCAATGTTCCCTCAGGCAATGTTCCCTCACGCACTGTTCCCTCACGCACTTTTCCCTCACGCACTATTCCCTCACGTACTCTTTCCACTCGCACTGTTCCCTCACGCACTTTTCCCTCACGCACTATTCCCTCACGTACTGTTCCCTCACGCACTTTTCCATCACGTAATGTTCCCTCGCGTACTCTTTCCACATGCACTGTTCCCTCACGCACTTTTCCATCACGTAATGTTCCCTCACGCAATGTTCCCTCACGCACTTTTCCATCACGTAATGTTTCCTCACGCAATGTTCCCTCACGCACTGTTCCCTCAAGCACTTTTCCTTCACTTACTCTTTCCACATGCAATTGTACCCTCACGCACTATTCCCTCACGCAATGTTCCCTCACGCACTATTCCCTCACGCACTATTCCCTCACGCAATGTTCCCTCACGCACTGTTCCCTCACGCACTTTTCCCTCACGCACTATTCCCTTACGTACTCTTTCCACTCGCACTGTTCCCTCACGCACTATTCCCTTACGTACTCTTTCCACTCGCACTGTTCCCTCACGCACTTTTCCATCACGTAATGTTCCCTCACGCAATGTTCCCTCACGCACTGTTCCCTCACGCACTGTTCCCTCGCGAACTGTTCCTCACACACCGTTTTCTCACGCAGTGTTCTCTCACGTAACATTTCATCAGGCACTGTTCTCTCACGTACAGTCTCCTCACGTAGTGTTCCCTCACGCACTATTCCCTCACGCACTGTTCCTTCACGCACTATTCCCTCACGCACTGTTCCCACACGCACTGTACCCTCACGCACTATTCCCTCACGCACTATTTCCTCACGCACTCTTTCCACTCGCACTGTTCCCTCACGCACTTTTCCCTCACGCACTATTCCCTCACGTACTCTTTCCACTCGCACTGTTCCCTCACGCACTTTTCCATCATGTAATGTTCCCTCACGCACTGTTCCTTCACGCACTGTTCCCTCGCGAACTGTTCCTCACACACCGTTTCCTCACGCAGTGTTCTCTCACGTAACATTTCATCAGGCACTGTTCTCTCACGTACAGTATCCTCACGTAGTGTTCTCTCGTGTAATGTTCCCTAACGTAATGTTCTCCAGGCCACTGCTCCTTAAAGAACTGCTTTCTCACGCACGGTTCCCTTAAACTATTCTCTCGCACACTGTTCTCTCACGCACTGTTTCCTCACGCACGTTTCCCTCACGCACTGTTTCCTCACCACGGTTTCCAGGACGACCTGTACCTCAACTACGTCAAGCCGAACCTGCACGAGCACGCCTACACCTACAGCGAGCTCCGCAGTGAGTTCCACGACTTGTACGCCAACTTCCAGTGTATCGGCAAATACGTGTACAAGGTGGACTATGTGCATCCCTCCAGCGTCCCCTCATCCTCTGGGCCAATGGCCACTGCCCCGGACAGTGGATTTTGAGGAACCTTACCTTGAATTACCCGAATAAACGAAGTCTGTCTCTCACTCTCTAATAAACTACAATTTAAAAAAACGGTCATTTATTTCTCCTTTCCTGCTTTCTGTTTTCTCTGAGTCATTAGCACTAAATAACACAACGTAAGGGAACTATATAGTGATATGATACACGTAGTGCCACAACAATACACACAGTACCACAACAATACACACAGTACCACAACAATATACACAGAAACACAACAATGCACTCAGTAACACGACGATATCACACAGTAACAAAACATCACACACGGTAACGCAAGGATACACACATTAATACAATACACACAGTGATACAATACACACAGTAACACAACAATACATCCGGTCACACTACGGCACATAGTAACAACGATCCACACAGTACCACAACAATATCACACAGTAACAATATTTTACACACGGTAACGCAACGATACACACAGTAACACAATACACACAGTGATACAACAATGCACACAGTAATACAACGATACACACATTAACACAACGACAGACACATTAACACAACGATACACACAGTAACAACGATCCACACCGTAACACAACGATAGACAAAGTAACACAACGATAGACACATTAACACAACGATACACACAGTAACAACGATCCACACCGTAACACAACGATAGACAAAGTAACACAACGATACACACAGTAACACAATGATACTCCACACACGCGCCAATACGCATACTAACAACGATACTCCACACAAGCGCCGATACGCACGGTAACACAACAATACTCCACAAAAGCGCCGATACGCACAGTAACACAACAATACTCTACACAAGCGCCGATACGCACAGTAACACAACAATACTCCACACAAGCGCCGATACGCACGGTAACACAACAATACTCCACACAAGCGCCGATACGGACAGTAACACAACAATACTCCACACAAGCGCCGATACGCACAGTAACACAACAATACTCTGCACAAGCACCGATACGCACAGTAACACAACAATACTCCACACAAGCGCCGATACGCACGGTAACACAACAATACCCCACAAAAGCGCCGATACGCACAGTAACACAACGATACTCTACACAAGCGCCGATACGCACAGTAACAACGATACTCCACACAAGCGCCGATACGCACAGTAACACAACGATACACTTCACAAGCGCCGATACTCACAGTTATACAACGATACTCCACACAAGCGCCGATACGCACGGTAACACAACAATACTCCACACAAGCGCCAGAACGCACAGTAACAAGTATACTCCACACAAGCGCCGATACGCACAGTTTTAAAACGCTTCTCCACCGAAGCGCCGATACCCACAGTAACACAACGATACTCCACACAAGCGCCGATACGAACAGTAACACAACGATGCTCTTCATAAGCGCCGATATGCACAGTAACAACGATACTCTACACAAGCGCCGATACGCAGAGTTACACATCGATACTCCACACAAGCGCCAGTACGCACACTAACACAACGATACTCCACACAAGCACTGATACGCACAGTCACACGACGATACTCCACACAAGCGCCGATACACACAGTAACACGACGATACTCTACACAAGTGCCGATACGCACAGTAACACAACGATACTCTACACAAGCGCCGATACGCACAGTAACACAACGATACTCTACACAAGTGCCGATACGCACAGTAACACAACGATACTCAACACAAGCACCGATACGCACAGTAACAACGTTACTCAACACAAGCGCCGATACGCACGGTAACACAACGATACTCCACACAAGCGTCGATACGCCCAGTTACACGATGATACTCCACACAAGCGCCGATACGCACAGTAACACGACGATACTCCACACAAGCGCTGATACGCACAGTAACACGACGATACTCCACACAAGCGCCGATACACACAGTAACACAACGATACTCTACACAAGCGCCGATACGCACAGTTACACAACGATACTCCACACAAGCGCCGATACGCACAGTAACACAACGATACTAATCCCAAATCCGGATTTGGACCGGTCAAGTTTAGAAAGATAAGGTTTTGGGGCTGGCATAAGCACCAAGCAGTCACAGTCAAGCCTTGATAGCAATATAGCAATATCATAAAGCAATATCACTGAGTTCTGGCAATGCATTTCTACAGATTAATAACATTATTAACTCTGGACACCAAGAGTTAATTCTGTATTTGAAGGAATTTCTTGTCTGGTTATCATCACTGCATGAACACACAATGCCATTTTGAAAGTGATCAAACGTTACAAATGTTATATTTGGGATAACACTTTCTTAGTAAAGAACAGATTCTTGTACTCTTTTGGGTTGAGTCCCGTCCGGGACTCGAGTGTAAATTTGCACGACTCCCTTGGCCGAAAGCAATGAACACACAATGCCATTTAGAATGTGGTCAATTGTAACAAATGATATGTTTGGGATAACACTTTCTTAGTAAAGTATTGATTCGAGTACTTTGTACTGGAATCTCTACTTTATTGAGAAAGTGTAATCCCAAATATATTATCAGTTATATCATCAAGGCAATAGATTTGGACTGAGAAACCCTAAGAGTGAGTGAGTTTGGTTTAGCGCCGCTTTTAACAGTATTCCAGTTATATCACGGCGTGTAAGCTTAATGTGGGAAGAAAGCCCGAAAAGATGCAGGTCTCCGACGTTTACCGCTTCGATGAAACCCACGAGGACGGGTATTGTGCTGACAAACCTAGAAACATAATCGGGGCGAACCGGGATTCGAACCCACAATCATAGGTTTGGTGCTCAAGGGACGCAACTCTGCACAGCGAGGCGCGGCGCCTCAGACAATTGGGCCACCCGTGCCCCCCGAGAAACCCTAAGACCCCACTGAGAACACCACCCAGTAGTCATGTTTAAGCATCTCTAAATTAATAGTCTATAATCAGGAATCAGTTCTGCATATATTTAATGGTAAATCAGTGAAATATCATTTATTATAATATCGAAGAACTCAGGGCTAATAACACTACCTATGGGATAACATTTTCAATCATATGCGAGCCAGAATGGTCCTGAACACTGCGAACTTGAACATATTTTTCAGGAATGAACGAGCGTATTCGTCTTATTTATGTTTTATTTGTTTGTTTAACGCCGTACTCAGCTATATTCTATCTGTATGACGGCGGTCTGTAAATAATCAAGTCTGGACCTGACAACCCAGTGATTGACATCATGAGCATCGATCTACGCATCTTCCCGAGGCAAGGAGTTAACTGACTTTAAAAGACAAGTTTCCACCCTTGCCGAACTAGGCTGGAATTCGTGGGCTCGATCGTAGCGCCACCAGTGGCTATTGCGAGTTATGTCCTTTCTATGCCTCTCCTACTGACCAATCAGATTCAACCTCTCGTATCACTTGCTTTTTCTTCAAACAAAACGCTGCCGCCCAGTCAAGACGATCTGATCGATAATCAAGATCTTTATTCATTTGTGATAAAATGAGTCTTTAATCGCGAAGTGCATCAAATCATGTGAGCACCTTGATTCAAAACATGAAAAGATTTAGAAAATATTTGTTGACAACGAGTTAGCGGTGCACATGCTTTGCAAACGCTGCAGTCGACCGAAATCTGCATGACACTTTACGAACCGGATTTCGATTTCGGTGCGCGATTTTGATTGGACTATGCATAGACTCGTTTGTCCAGCGTTTGTCATATGCGAACCAGAATGGTCCTGAACACTGCGAACTTGAACATATTTTTCAGGAATGAACGAGCGTATTCGTCTTATTTATGTTTTATTTGTTTGTTTAACGCCGTACTCAGCTATATTCTATCTGTATGACAGCGCTCTGTAAATAATCAAGTCTGGACCTGACAATCCAGTGATTGACATCATGAGCATCGATCTACGCATCTTCCCGAGGCAAGGAGTTAACTGACTTTAAAAGACAAGTTTCCACCCTTGCCGAACTAGGCTGGAATTCGTGGGCTCGATCGTAGCGCCACCAGTGATTATTGCGAGTTATGTCCTTTCTATGCCTCTCCTACTGACCAATCAGATTCAACCTCTCGTATCACTTGCTTTTTCTTCAAACAAAACGGTGCCGCCCGGTCAAGACGATCTGATCGATAATCAAGATATTTATTCATTTGTGATAAAATGAGTCTTTAATCGCGAAGTGCATCAAATCATGTGAGCACCTTGATTCAAAACATGAAAAGATTTAGAAAATATTTGTTTACAACGAGTTAGCGGTGCACATGCTTTGCAAATGCTGCAGTCGACCGAAATCTGCATGACACATTACGAACCGGATTTCGATTTCGGTGCGCGATTTTGATTGGACTATGCATAGACTCGTTTGTCCAGCCAAAATGTAACTCCATAATACCAGCCTAGTTCGGCAAGGGTGGAAACTGGACTTTTATAGTCAGTTAACTCACTTGCCTCGGGAAGATGCGATCTACGCAATTGGGATACGATTACATGCATCAACCAAGTCAGCGGGCCTGATCACCCGATCCCGTTAGTCGCCTTTTAGGGCAAGCATGGGTTGCTGAAGACCTATTCTAACCCGAATCTTCATGTGACGTACGAAAAAAGAAAGTGTGTGGTGTTTGAACATTTCATGAACATATTTTTGATGAACTTATGGATTTGAGAGATAAACAAAGCTCACCATATGGCAGATGTACACAAGACATACATAGGGTGAATAGGTTAGGTGGCAAACTCATTTAAATATACAAATATTTTAACCTAATTATCTGTAATGGCAGTTTGGACAGAGACAGGAATACTGGTAACTAAAGACAACTTGTAAAGTGAGTGAGTGAGTTGGGTTAAACGCCGCTTTTAACATTATTCAAGTTATATCACGGGGTGCCAGCTTAATGTGGGAGGAAAGCCCGAAGTGATGCAGGTCTAAGACGTTTACCACTTCGGTGAAACCCACGAGCACAGGTATGGTGCTGACAAACCTAGAAACATAATAAACCGGGATTCGAACCAACAATCAGAGGTTTCTGGCGTGCCCAAGGGACGCAACTCTGCACAGCGAATCGCGGCGCCTTTAGACGACTGGGCCACCTGTGCCCCCGCAATTTGTAAAGATAAATCAGTAGTTGTGATGTTACATCACCACTGTCCTCGCAACTCTTCACAGATAAAAACAAATATTATAATTATTAATTACTCACCTCTTTTCTCTGATGTTCACTGCCCAGTATACGTCATTGTTCAAATACCTTCCAGGAACCAGATGTCCAAATTGGGCCTCTCAGTTATCCATCCATTGGTACATTTGAAAGTGAGAAACACAAGCGGTACAACGCAAATACATCCACCATGTTTTGTCAATGTGTATATAGGTGTACTGACTGATCCAGCACGTGCAGCACGTGAAACTCAGGTTGAGGCGAGAGTGATCAACGGCGTGGCCGGCGATATTGGACACGCTCTTGTTGAGGCTGCACGCACCTCATTCAGAGTCAGGAAGAATGTCAAACCATATACTAACCATAAAAAGAAACATGACACCTTGATTTGGCAAAGAATGTAGAATCCAACTTAAAAAGTTTTAAAAAGATAAACATAAACGCAGAAAACCAAACACCTTTAAATAGAGCTCATTGCCACCAAATGTCTAAGAACTTTTAAGCTTGCATTGATAAACGTATTAAAAGCTTCAAAAATAATGGACATAACGCCTTGTGATAGCCGAGAGAATTTTGGAAAATGTTGAATAGAAATGATGGCAATAAAAGCGACAAACCCCTTTCCATAGTCATAAGATTTTTTGTTTGTTTGTTTGTTGTTAAACGCCGCACTCAGCAATAGTCCAGCTATGTGACGACGGTCTGTAAATAATCG
Source organism: Haliotis rufescens (assembly GCF_023055435.1). Classification (NCBI taxonomy): domain Eukaryota; kingdom Metazoa; phylum Mollusca; class Gastropoda; order Lepetellida; family Haliotidae; genus Haliotis; species Haliotis rufescens. Next base: position 15,434,082 of record NW_025963813.1, read on the forward strand.
AGTCTGGACCAGACAATCCAGTGATTGACATCATGAGCATCGATCCACGCAATTGGGCTCAATGACATGCATCAACCAAGTCAGCGAGCCTGACCACCCGATCCCGTTAGTTGCCTCTTACGGCAAGCAGGGGTTGCTGAAGACCTATTCTACCCCGGATCTTCACGGGTCCATAGTCATAAGAAAACTATAAAAGCAGAGTCCATTGTACGATTCCAACTATATCATGAGCATGTGTTTATAAATTACTATCAAATAGTGATGATGCCAGGTGTTCACAGAAGGGTGAGCGTATCCTGTCCCACAATCGGCACCCGTCGCAAACACATGCAAAGGCAAGTCAGTTGTTCACTGAAAACCACGGGAACATATGGTCAAAACTTTGCACCTGACATCATTTTTTGTAAGTGATGCGTCAAACTGTTAAATACCCTCCACCTGACTAACGTAAAACGTTTTGGAAGCTTTACAGAGGCCTTGAATGCTGTAACCTTGATCAAACAACTTTTGAGCAAGAGTCGAATAAACACGCTCTTTTAACAACGGATACACGAGTACTTCCCGCCAGTACCCAAACCCGGAGCTAATGTCACCTGAGTCAGTCAATTAAGAAAGGTATATTACTCGTTTATTGAAAGTTTATTGTTTCAGGACAATACATTATTAAAACTTTCAGGGTATTTATTACATACCAACAAACAAAGAATATCGATTTATGTGTTCGATCCTGAATGTTGCATGATTTCATTTTTCTCACGAATAAGTAACAATACATAATTGTCATGCATCAATCATTCAGGCTTTATAAAATGTCTTTATTGGCCATCAACCTTGCATGCAGACAATGAAATAGGCATTAACTAATGTAACACGTCATCAGTCACATCAAAAAGTCGTTTGTATGGTGTGATCTGGTGTTTTCAAAATGACAACATTCAGTTATGGCAGGAACACCAACACAGGTGCAGGACAGCACGGGTGTGGCATCTTGGTCCTTAAGTTGAATAGGCATTCATCTGCACGTGTCTTGCTGTGGCGTAAGGCATCTGAAAGGACTGTGATACATTACTTATTGATGACAACGTATTGTATTGTGTGTTCCAACTCCAGTGTAAAGCAGGTGCTCCTTCGACCACCTGTGGCCTCCTTTTGTCAAGTTCCAGCTTTAGACAGAGTTAATATAGACAGCAACACACTTACCAGATTAACTACGCACAACAAAGTGTCTGACCTTTTTATGCACATTGTGTGAATGGCGATGCTACTGGTAGGGTACGAAATGCTTACCCTTATCTGCAAGGACTGGTCGGCTCGGAGTCAGTATACTGTGTCTGAGTGGGGTATTCATGTTAAACTGCGGCATGGTATCTCAGTGAGCTAGCACTATAAATCGGCATCAGTCCGGACTAGTACAAGCAGCCACACACACACACGTGCATGCACGTCGCTATATAAGTGCAATAATCTTGGAGCCGACGTTAAACCCCATTCACCTCACCCCACCTCCCTATTTCAACACATAGCTGATGCGAAAAACATCTGCCATTAGCAGAATAATACTTATAACAGAGCAGGGATATATTCACAAAACATTGGCCCGGGTTGTTTAATGCACTGCAACTGTCTGGAGAGAGAACTATCCCAGCTAGGCCATGTTTCTTATAGTAAGTTCGATATCACTAATATATCTGCTACATGAGTAAGTTATAAATAGACCCTGCCTTTTAGAAAGTGGTCACATGGTACAGTAACTTATGTTTTTACACCTTGTCAGTAAAGCACAATTTTTAGGGTCTGTCGGGTAGCCTCGTTGTTACATGGGTACATGGTGCCTATGTCTGATGTCCCCTGCCATGATATTGCTGGAATATTGGTAAAAGCGGCGTAAAACCATACTCACTCACTCACAAATTCTAGAACCTTTTTCGAGTGGTGTTCCTTCCGGGATTATAAACGCTGGTAAATGTTGCGTGTAACACCGGTTTGACCATCAGCCTGTCTCACAGTCTCTGAACCATATCTCCCCTTCTGTACAGCCTTTCTCTCATGCAAAAGCCCTAAATAAAGCAAGTCTAGATTTTTCGAATGTTCTTAATCTCCATCAAACTGGGGCTCCTTTTCAATTTACAAGAAGTTATTTGTTTTGGGTTTTTTAAATATATTTTTTCAGAGACTAAGCGTAAGTCTACATCAGTTCCAGTTATATCACGGCGTGTCAGCTTAATGTTGGAGGAAAGCCCGAATTGATACATGCCTCAGACGTTTAGCGCGTTAGTGAAACGACGAGCACGGGTATGGTGCTGACAAACCAAGAATAATAATCAGGGCGAATGCGGGATTCGAACCCACGATAATAGGATTCCGCCACGCACCTCTCCACCTCTGCACGGCAAATTATGGCGCCTTTGCCAACTTGGCCACCCGAGTCCCCTGGAATATTATTTGTTTTACTCAATGTGGAAACACCCCTTGCTGAAACTTGTCGACTATCATGAGATCAATACATTTTGTACAGCATGATAGTCCTGCCTTTGGTGTAAAACAGCATTAGCTCATTGTTTCGTCACGAACAAAGACTTTCTTTAAACACAAATGTCCTTAACACAAAAATAGGACCGCTTCCGTGGTCTAGTGGTAGCGTCCGCCTGGAGAGCGGAAGGTCGGGGGTTCGATCCCCGGCCGCGTCATACCTAAAGACGTTAAACGATGGCATTGGCATTTAGGGGCTAAAACAAGGCCTGGTCGACTCGGAGTCAGTATACTTTGTTTGAGTGGAATATTCATGTTAAACTGTGGCTTGGTATCTCAGTGGGCTAGCAGTACAAAAATCGGTATATAATCGGACTAATACAAGCAGCCACACACACACGTGCATGCACGTCGCTATTTAAGTGCAATCATCATACACCACACAGAAATAGACATGGATGTGCATTTCATCACATCTCAGTTTGCACAAAGGCTTAAAGGTTACGCCACAAGAAAATATTTGATAATTCTTCCCATTCCCGACACTCTTACTCGTTCCGGTTCCGCATCTGTTACTTTCCATTTTGAATGCGCACTTTTGTATGTAACCGTCCTTATGACCTACAACTCCGAACGTGGATTTGCGTATCAGGAAAGGCTAAGGGGGCTTTAAGCCTTGGGGTGCTTATGACAACGGTAACTCCTAACAAAGGAAGCGTAAGAAATGTTCCGTGACCTGAGAAGCTATTACGTTGATTACCCATGAGAGTCGTGCACATTAACAGCACAAGTTCCACTCGTATCAGGATCATTAACTAATAAGCCTTGCAGACAAGCACCCAGACTCACTCCCTCACCCCCAACCTACCCTTCCCCACTGAGTGCTGCCAGCGAGGTTTGTCATCGTTCGTGTTTGATACGGTACTCAGTTCATGTACATCTTCATCGATTGTCGTTAATTGACGTCAACTGGGAATGACGAACGAGGACATAGTTTATTGATGTAATCAAGCGATGCATTGATGATATTACAACAAAATTTCTCAAGCGACTGCTCAAGGAGGCTCACAAATGTTTCGTGTCATATGGGGGAAACACCAATCACACAGTCTTGAATATTTTTCAACAATTACGTATTCTAATTATATGTTGGTGTGTGTCCGTTGTGAAAAGGGATCGTGGGACCTCTTTAAACCGGTCAGGAACCTTCTTGATCAAATCTTCGGTTTAACGAGCAGGGTAATGGCGTTAAATTCTTAACATTGCTAGATATTCCTCACAGTACTCAACTGAATAGGACGGATCATCGGGTCCTGATAAACGTGGTATTTATAGCATTCTACATGACTTTGGAAAATACTCGATTCTGATTGGTCATTTAGAAATTTGAAATCACTTTAAACCAATCCCATGAAAAACAAATGATTTCTTCATCACCGCCGGTGCTGATATATACAGAGAACATTTCCTTCTCGGTCAATGTCCGCACGAATATTTAAAAAAAAACGAAATTTACAGGTGTAGGTTATAAAATGCAGAATTGTAGTTGCTACCATATTCGAGGTAAGTGTGGTAATAGATTGTGGTAAGGTTGCCGTAAGGTTGGACATCCCTTTCTCGCCTTCAGTTACGGCCGCGAGAAAGTGAAAACACGACACGAGAAAGCAAGAACATGAGACGAGAAAGCGAGAACACGAGACGAGAAAGCGAGAACATGAGACGAGAAAGCGAAAGCGCGAAATGAGAAAAGGATAGCACGAGACGAGAAAGCGAAAGCACGAGACGAGAAAGGGATAGCACGAGGCGAGAAAGGGATAGCACGAGACGAGAAAGCGATAACATGAAACGAGAAAGCGATAGCGCGAGACGAGAAAGCGAGAAGTATAATATTATGTTATCGTGTTATCACTTTCTCACGGTAAAGCAATATCCCCTCTTGGCCACTACAGGGGTCGCATGTGTTATGTGCTTCTATACGGTGAAAGCATACACGTAAAACAACAGTATTGAATGATTTAACCACACTTCGGTATCATTAGGGGGCTGACCATTTAATATACGGATATAAGGGGTATGTATCATGTTGTTTTCTTAATTTGTATGGGACTAAGGTCGGGGGTAGCCGAGGTGGGTTTTTTTCATAAATGAGAACTGAGATTTTTTTCAGTCACATTTCATATTAAAGCTTTGGAGCGAATGTTAAATGTTCTTACTTTTCACTCAAAAATAATAACTCTACATACGTAAGTGATTTTAATACAATCCGCGGATTTCTGCGTAAATCGTAATTGATTGATTTATAACCCTAATCAGGAGTTTTATGGAACAATCGCGTCGTCAGCGGGTGGCGGGTCATGGCAATACTCTCTTAATAAATCACGTTAATGTCTATATATATAAGTATATACTAATCAAAAGATGTTAAAGAACACCCGATTCTTTCGTATGACTATTATTAATCAGTCATGGCTGATTGTATTGCAAAATTGTGGGTGTTCTTTTACTTGTTTTGAGTTCAATGTGAATGCCATAATACTCTTGTCCGTGAATATTCTTTTTGACATTTTATTTACATTCAACTTGTATTGAATCTCTTCTCTTGTTCAAATCTGCATGTGTATGCACTTGCTTATTGTAATTGGATAGACACCGCTGTGAGTGAGTGCGCATGGTTTTACGCCGCTTTTAGCAATATTCCAAAAATTTCCCGGCGGGGGACGCCAGAAATGGGCTTCACACATTGTACCCATGTGGGAATCGAACCCGGGTCTTCGTCGCGACGAGCCAGCGCTTTAACCACTAGGCTACCCCACCGCACCCTAAAGGAACAGAGGCAGTGTGTGTTTTAACTAAACACGTTCTGCCCTTTATAACACATGCCAGGATCTCGATATCCCCAAATCTCAACATGTTTTGAACATAAACATGTGTATGAAAACTGTAATTATGTTAATGGTGTCAATCTTTAGTTACCGTGTTCCTTTCGCGCGTCAGTGCGTTTACAACAGCATCCGTTTTGTTACAATCGTTATTTCAAACTCATGCAGAGTCTTGGGGAAATTCAATCACAGGGCAAAAAAATCAAGCATGTCAGAAGAGAAATATCGATCGTTGTGCGATATCATATAAATCTGTTAGTGATCAATCACATTTTCTTTTTTGATAATATGGTCCAACCCAACACATATAAACATTAAAAGTTCTTGATTATCTGAATATTGTATCATTTTGCTTTGAAGAACGTTTTCGTTTTCATTCTAAAAAATTCCAAAACGCGTTTTACTTATCGGACAAGGATTAAACACTTTTTACAACGTAGTTTCCATTTAGACATCTTCTAGGGAGTGGAAGTGCCCACGAATAAAAAAAGATAGACATCATATCAGAATACCAATTTTTTTATGAGATAATATTTTGGCGAATGAGATAAGCCACACTGTTAGAGTAAGATTTGTCGGAACATTAGTTCTTGAAATGCATGTTGAGTGAGTGCGTTGGATTTAACGCCGCTTGTAACAGTATTCCAGTTATATCACGGCGTGTCAGCTTAATGTCGGAGGAAAGCCCGAAGTGATGCAGGTCTCAGACGTTTACCACTTCGGTGAAACCCACGAACACGAGTATGGTGCTGACAAACCTAGAAACATAATCGAGGCGAACCTTGATTCGGACCCACAATCATAGGTTTCTGGCGTACCAAAGGGACGTAACTCTGCAGAGCGAATAGAGAATTGCGAGAAAGCCATGTCCTCTCACGACTACCATATTTGGGGCAGAAAATACGTCAGACGTTGAGTGAGTCTGTATAAAAAATTAAGTGGATCTTCAAATTTGCTACTTAATTTTGTATTCTAAATTTAGGGGCCAACAGAGAGCTTGAAATTTGGAACTTAATTTGGAAGTATAAATTGAGGGAAAACAGAGAGCTTGAAGTTTGGCACTACGAATTCTCCGTTCCCCGAATGTGATATTTGAGTTCATATACGAAGGTGAGGTGAGGTGAAATGGGGTTTAACGTCGCGTCCAAGGTTATTGCACTTATATAGTGACGTGCATGCACGTGTATGTGTGTGTGGCTGCTTGTACTAGACCGGACTGATGCCGATTTATAGTGCTAGCCCACTGAGATACCATGCCGCAGTTTCACATGAATACCCCACTCAGACACAGTATACTGACTCCGAGCCGACCAGTCCTTGCTTTAACCCCTTAATGCCGAGCGCCAGACAGGGTAACAACAAGTACCATCTTTTAACGTCTTTTGGTATGACGCGGCCGGGGATCGAACCCCGGACCTTCCGCTCTTCGGGCGGACGCTCTACCACTAGACCACGGAGGCGGTCTCATATACGAAGAGAATGTCCATCTGGAATGCTCTGCTGGTATTCAGACCTGTGTTCAAGGTGTATAGTTCTTTAGTCTTCATTGCCAGAATCCCCAAGCGGGAATCTTCTGTGTCCAATATCATTCAATATGTTTCTCTTCAGTTGGTCGAGTTCACTCTCAATAGATTTAGTGTTAGCTTTAAAGACGACATATTGAATCAAAACGTCTTAAAACAAGTTAAATAGTCAGACAAAATGTATGAATACACGCCCAAACCGTCATATGTTATTTCATTGTCATCTAATAAGAAGCAAATCACTGTCTTTATCCCACAACAGCGTGTATGTATATTTAAACACCCGGCTTTAGGCTGATGAAAATGTGTGACGTCGCAGTGAAGTGTGCGCGCCATTTTCTTTTGTTACAGAGCATTAATCTACATGACAAGAAGTGATTTGTGTCGAAGGCGTGAAACGGGTTATTGTGTTGCGTGTGGGGTTGTGCAAGTTCAAACAAACGTACTATAACAAGTGTTATGTCTTGAAATTTCCAAACGGAAAGACCGATTTAGCGAGGAATGTTTGGATTCAGCGAAACGGCGTCATTTTTGTGAAATATCAGGACATATTCTGTTTTTGTTGTGTGTCTATGTATATTATCAGTCAGTTCATTTGACCGTGGTTGGCATGGCTACGCTGTCTGGGGACAGATGCTTTCTGAGAGTCGAGCGATATTTGCAACAATGGCTAGACTCATTCACCTTCTCACAAACAAAAATTACACAACTTGTTGACGAAATTCAGTATCACCCATGTTAAGTTCATAGTCACCTCTAGGTATGCTGGGGGCGGTGGGGTAGCCTAGTAGTTAAAGCGTTCGCCTGTCACACCGAAGTCCCGGGTTCGATTCACCACATGGGTATGATGTGTGCAGCCAAGTTCTGGTTACCCCCGCCGTGATATTGCTGGAATAGAGATAACAGCAGCGTAAAACGATACTCCCTCACTCTAGGTATGCTGGGGGCGGTGTGGTAGCCTAGTGGTTAAAGCGTTTGCCTGTCACACCGAAGTCCCGGGTTCGATTCACCACATGGGTATGATGTGTGCAGCCAAGTTCTAGTTTCCCGCTCCGTGATATTGCTGGAATAGAGATAACAGCGGCGTAAAACATATTTATCATATAATGGGTAGGTTTCTCGGCAGGATAAAGCCAACGGATCAAAACGATATCCGTTGGGGTCATATGCGGATAGAGATGCAAAATTACTATAAAAGGTCAAGTAGGACTACTTTCAGCGTTTATAAACAAACATGGCGTCGCCCTTGTCATTCGGCGATCGAGTCAGAATTAACCATCGGGAATCGCGATAAACTACAGGGATAATTGCTAACATTATCAAAAGAACAGTCTAATATACTGGAAATCAGTGTCTAACTGTGACGTAGCTAAGGTATTTTACAAGTTTTTGCAACTTTGAAGATATAAATTTCGTAACAATTTTGCGAGGGCACTCGGCCAAGCCAAGCGGGATCAGTAACCATATCTGTGCTTGTAGACCTCTGCGGCTTGAAACCTTTTCCTTTGAAACCTGACTAGGGTTGGAGTAGCTTCCCTTTGACAAAGGGCAGATACTCTCGCGGACAGACCGATGGATTGCCGCGAAAGGCAATTAAAAACAACTGTTGTTTTGCGTATATGTTGTTTCGCCACTGTATAAGAAACAGATTTCAGTTGGATCTATATTGGCTACTGTCACTGTCCGACTGACACATCACTTACCATGTGACGTAATAAATATTAATGCGCGCATTCCAGGAGCGATTTTCAAGCACAGAATTAAAGAATGACATTATATGATAAAGAGGTTATCATGCTTGTGTGTTTGGGGATGGTAAATCTCCTGTATTAGGAATAAACACTATGTATTTTGCTCGCCAAGGCTGTTTATTCATAATGCAGGAAATTTAGCATCTCCAAACATCATTTGCGTGATAACTTCTCTGCATTCACTCAATCTGTGTGCTGGTATACCAGTAGCAGCAGCCCGACTCAATAGCAACAGTCTTCAAAATTTATGGCAGATGTCTTGACATCATTAAGGGTCTAAATGGGTCATACGAATTAGAATAGGTCTTCGTCAACCCAACCCTCCGTCATCCACTTCTCCGTCAACCCACCCCTCCGTCACCCAATCCTTCGTCAACCTAACCCCTCCGTCACCCATCCCTTCGTCAACCCACACTCGCCCCATCCCTCCTTCAACCCACCCCTCCGTCACCCATCCCTCCGTCAACCCACCCTCCGTCACCCATCCCTCCGTCAACCCACCCTCCGTCAATCCACCCCTCCGTCAACCCACTTCTTAGTCAACCCACCCGCCGTCAACCCATCCACCGTCAACCCACAGTCCGTCAACCCATCTCTCCGTCAACCCACCCTTCCGTCAAACCACCCCGCTGTCATCCAAAGTGAGTGAGTGAGTGGTGTCAGGATGAAGCAAGATATCAATATGTGAGAAAATGACCCTCACCCTACTTAAGTGCACCCAAGACCCTCCCCCACCAACAGTCAACCTCAACCCTTAACACCTTCAACCTCCAAACCCTCACTCAAGCAACAAATTTGTTCAACTGCTTCAAGCGTAATATCTCTACCAATCACTCTTTCCTTCCGAAACCATTCCTAAAACAACGACGGTAAACCCTTTATACACCTCAAGTGCACGGGCAGTCGTTCCAGAGTTACGTCCCTTTGCCTCGCAGGATGCGCTAATGTTATGTCAAAAAATAATTTCGCTTTAAGCTGTTTCGTTGAATCAGTATATCAACAAGGCGCCCACAATACGTCACTAAAATACAATATCGACCTAATCCAAGAACACAACATAGTTTCCAATGACTCACAAATATTTTGCGCTAACGATGCCATACCCTTCGATTAACATTACAGACGCAATAAAGATGAATCGTTGAAATCCTTCTGTAGATGGGGCATTGTCAGCGATCTGAAGCTCGTTTACAGTGTTTGGTCACTTTCTTCATGGCAAATAAGGTTATATTACACACACTGCATTTTAAGTAGGTGAGTCTAGTGTAAATAAACAAAACAATTGGTTTCCGTGACAACAAGATATACATTCTCAATTTTTGTAAATGTTTTATCATTGTGTATTTGGAAAACACTTGTTTCCGTTGAATAAGGCGTCAGCACCAGCTTGAACAAGCGTGCTGTTTGACTGCTATTTGAAGTGCATCGTTTGTCTAATGTTTAAAGTAATCTAAATCTATTTATGAAACACATGTTCCAACACCGACTGCTACCGGACTATGAATTGAAATAATAATTGTCGTGAACGACAGTTATTTCGCTCGACTCGTGAAGATCCGGTTTAGAACAGGTCTTCAGCAACCCATGCTTTCCGTAAAAGGTGACTATGCTTGTCGTGAGAGGCGACTAACAGGATCGGGTGGTCAGGCTCGCTGACTTGGTTGATGCATGTCATCGAATCCCAAATGCGTAGATCGATGCGTTTGATGTCAAACACTGGTTTGTGTGTGTGTGTGTGTGTGTGTGTGTGTGTGTGTGTGTCCGTGCGTGTGTGCGTGCAGGCGGGCGGGTGGGCGCGCGCTTGTACTGCGCCGGACTAATGGCGTGTTTGTAGTGCTAGCCCACTGAGATACCATGCCGCAGTTAAACATGAATACCCCACCCAGACACAGTATACTGACTCCGAGACGACCAGTTCTTGTTTAAGTCCCTTAATGCCGAGCGCCAGCCAGGGAAACAACAAGTACCATCTTTTAACGTCTTTTGGTACGACGCGGCCGGGGATCGAATCCCGGACCTTCCGCTCCTATGTCAGACGCTCCATCCACTTGACCACGGTCTGACATGGGACAAAACCCCGAATCAGAGCAGATCCAAGACATTTCCCACGAGCACAGGCACGGAACGTATCTGACCATGGGACACAAACCTTCACAGCATCAGACGACATGGCCGCTCGTGCTCCGCCCCAAAACCCCACCCCATACACGCACGCACACACATGCACACACACACGCACACACACACACGCACACACGCACACACACACACGCACAATACGATTACATATGTGCAGCTATTCATATTCTTGAAAATACAACAGGGAACATTATCGGTGTGCGTTTTTCTTTCCCTGTAGCTCCCATTGTGCATACACTGTTCTGCCTACTGAGTTCAACCCCTAACAAATAAAACAAGTACTCAGTCGCGCTCTTTCATGCATCCATTATTAGCTTCAGACATTATCCTGTTGTTTTAATACTGTGGGTAACTTGGGACTGTCGGCAGGTGTTCACCGACGTGATCTAAATTTCTAGGGTTAGGTTATGAAACAATTGAACTGTTCACAGATGAGAGTTTTTACCTTTATGCCATGTAGGTACTTGGGTCAAATTGGAAGGGTCCATAGCTTAAAGTTCAAGGGGTGAGTGAAAATAGGGATGGTGTTGTGCTCAACTGGATGCTCAACCTCCAGTCACAAGATGTGGTTCACGTCCATCAGCGACATGCCCACGGTGATACGCTGGTGTTTTGCCCTCCTCAGTTTCTGATCAACAACGGGGGGGGGGGCATGGTTTGATGTTCCCGGGAGCGGTGGACAACGAATCTATTTACCGCACGCCTAATTATATTGCAGGTATGTATTATCCATTACCGCTCTGGCCCGAATCCGTAAGAATACCACAGTTAGGCATTTATCCTCTTCGGGGTTTTACATTGTCAGGGAAAAATGGCAGACGACAGTAACAATCTTAGAGTTATTCCCCCTAGATCTATTTCATTCGGAAAATATCGTAAATATCCGGAGAATGGCATTATGATCACGAGATACAAAACTGCGGTTGGTATGATGCAAATCTAATGCCAACAGTTCGGCAATCGAGAGGTGAACATTAGGAAGGGGAACATTGGAAATAATAGAATGGGCCTCATCCGTCATTCACGTGCAAGGTATGACAAACGACAATATTGCTTTAACATAAGGAAATGGTAGGGTTTCCATAAATTCACTCGCTGACTTGGTTCATGCATGTCATCAATCCCAACTGCGTGGATCGATGCTCATGATTACAATCACTGGAATGTCTGGTCCAGACTCGATTGTTTACAGACCACCGTCATACAGCTGGAATATTGCTGAGTGCGGCGCTAAACAACAAACCAACCAACCATTAATTCACGTGCGGAGTCCGTGAATTATTAACGGTCTCATTTCATTGGAGGTTAAAAAAAGACACCTGTCTAAAAAATGTATTCACGGATGGTGAAATAACGAGACGGAGTTATACACAAATTTTATTGACGATAGGAGACACGTTATCTTGTATGTTTGGAAACGGTCAATTATCAGCGGCCATTATTCGTCAGACCGCTTCGTGGTCTTGTGGTAGAGCGTCCGCCTGAAGTGCAGAAGATCCGGGGTTTGATTCCCGGCCGCGTCATACCAAAATACGTTAAAAGATGGTACTTGTTCTTAACCTGTCTGGTGCTTGGCATAAGGGGCTAAAACAAGGACTGGTCGGCTCGGAGTCAGTATACTGTGTCTGAGTGGGGTATTCATGTTAAACTGCGGCATGGTATCTCAGTGGGCAAGCACCATAAATCGGCATCAGTCCGGACTAGTACAAGCAGCCACACACACACACACACGTACATGCACGTCGCTACATACGTGCAATAAGCTTTGACGCGACGTTAAACCCCATTTCCCCTCACCGTTACACATCAGAACACATACAAACGTACATAGACACACGCCATTTGTCACGTGTCACGTTAGTCTGTATGTTACATAACGGTAGATAATATCACACATCACGTTTCATACATACGTATATAGAGACATGCATACGTCATAAGCCACGTGTAGTCACATACTGATTTTAGGAAACTATTGTCCCGAGCGAAAACGAGGCTTATGCATGAATTCTTACATGAGTTTCGACACATCAGTGTTACACACATGCGAGTATAATTTCTTTATGACCCATTATTTCTTCATTCTTTTGAGCTCCCTTGAAAAATGCATTGATCACGACTGCCATCTTAGAAAACCAAAATGGTCGAATGACGTCAACAATCTTCAGCTATGCGACGTTTCTAGTGTGACATCATTCCGACCTTACGTCACAATAAGATTCGAAAACAATTGACGTTAACAATACAATGCGTGAGGTGATATTTGCACAAGTGCAAATACGATTTTTATGAACTCGGTTATTTCTAACCTTACAATAATAACCGGTATGTTTAATAACGGTAGATAATATCACACACCACGTTTCATACATACACACGCCATTAGTCACGTGACACGTCATGTTGTATGTACAATAACGGTAGTTAATATCACACGTAAGGACACCTACATATTTATATAGAGTCATACACACGAAATTTGACATTATTAAAAGAAAAATATAGTTAATGAATATTTTATTATCACATTTCTCGGTTTCAATTAGTTTGAAATGCAGAATGATATAGTTAACTAAACTAGCTTATGTTTATCATCAATATATTCCGCAGGGCTACACCTTGGCGTGTTTCTTTATTCAATAACATGAATACCTTAATATTATTTATATGTAATTTTACAGATTGATGCATATGAGTCCCTTCATGTGGACGAGGGGCGGTCGGGTAGCCTAGTGGTTAATGCGTTGGCTCGTCACGACGAAGATCCGGGTTCGATTCCCGACATGGGTACAATGTGTGAAGCCTATTTCTGGCGTCCCCCGCCGTGATATTGCTTAAAGCGGCGTAAAACCATACTCACTCACGTGGATAAGCGTCACGATCTTTCGTTCTATTTCAAAATTAGGTAATCTTTAATGGCGTCATAATGTCATGACGTCATTTTTGCAACTGATGAGGTAGCGCATGGTGCCTACAGTTAGCCTAGCCTTGGCGACCTTTGACCTCAGTACATTCATTGCAGCGTTAACATTCTGACAAATGTTTACCGAATTATTTTCTTTGCAAATCACTCTGATATAGATTGCTTTTCTGTGTGAGTGAAGCCGATCGATGGATCGATCTTAATATTGAAAAAGACGAATAATAGATTGTCTGTCAGCTTTAAATTTAGGGATAAATACATTGTCACTCACAAATTTGAATATCTTGCTCGACCTACATCAGATCTCAGAACATTGGATTCTCGGGAGGATAAAATCTGTGGATGATATGAGAGTCAGTCTTAATAAACACGCACACAAACACGTCATTCCATCTCTGATTAATACCAGTGGATTGAACGCATAGAGACAAAACAAACATAAACGTTCCATATAATCCCGACTTTCCCCCCAAAAAGTTGCGTCAACAATAGTATGAAATTAGCAAATTGATACATTGAACTACAAGCGGAGTTATTCCATGGAGCAATTCATCACAACACAATGTCCTTTCGCTACATATTGATGCGACCATATAACCTACCCGGTATAAATCGATGTAGTGATACATATTGTTTACGACACGTTGGTCTGCGCATGTCATTGAAGCGCTGGAGGAGCAAGTGTCTTGACAAACGCAGGCCAAGCAGCAGACTGTCGACAACGGCTGCAGGGTCAGCTTTTCTTGGAATTAGTTCTGCAAACCTGCGTGCCAGATTGAAAATCCAAAATGGATGTCAGTTTCTTCTACGGTACTGTGGCTTGTATGGTTCTGGCCTTGGTCTCGTGTGTTTGTAAGTAGATCTATTTCAGTATCCATGTGTGAATTATTAACTTTTTAAGAGATCCTGTTTTCGCTGTTACCTTGAGGGCAGAAAAACGAATGTACAGCCATGTTTTGATGGTGGTTAAGATAAAACGAACAAGAAATGGTTATTCGAGGATTATGTATTTGAAACGGGTATCATAGTTGTGTTTTGGACCTAAAATTTGCAGTGTTCCGGCGGCCGTTTTCATTCTTGTAACGTGTTGATAATGTGTGTAATTTTTGGGTCAACTCAATTTTCAAGTGTATACTTTTTTTTGTCCGTCAGTTTATTAGTTGATTGAAAGAAAAAAAAGATTGGATTCATGATTGAATGATTAAAGTGTAATATTTTCTGTTAAGTAAATGGCAATGTGTGAAGCCCATTTCTGGTGTCCCCCGCCGTGATATTGCTGGAATATTGCTAAAGGCGGCGTAAAACCATACTCACTCACTCACTCACTGTTAAGTAAATGGGGTATGTTTACCGTGTGGTAAATATTTACTTTATTTAAATGTTACAATTTGATGTGAAACGTGACTGTTAACTTATTCTATCATCACTGTGTGTGAAAGTATGTATATTAAAAAAAGAATTTTAACAGGTAAAACCGCTTAACATACAAGGAATATAAGAACGACGAACAAACGGAAGCTATATTCATCCATCACATACCCAAAGCGCCTTATCAAATACCGGTAATATAGACAAAACACCGTCATTATGTCACTGTGAGTTCGTATTTCTGTTAACCTATCGGAAACATCTTTAAATGTAAACACGTTATTTTCTGCAGATGGCCCCTAGATAGAATTATCCTCTGGTAACTATGGTTACACATCCATTTTATCAATATCTTTATCGTTCATGCTTGTCATTCATATACTCATCTGCCGGCTCGGTGTATACGCAAAGTCGAAGTATGTAACAAGTATATTGATTCCACGTGGAAAATAACCATGAAATCGTTGTGTATTTCTGACTATCAAAACACATTCCCCTTTTTTTTGTAAGAATCATTTTCACGAACCAACATGGGAATTGATTATTACAGATGTAAACAAGCATAGCAAGATCCGATTATATTTAATATGTTGATACACTACTGGAAACTGGAGTATTGAGTTTGTATTGAACGATTAAAATCAGAGCGGTAGGGGCAGGATACGCTCACCTTTTCGCAAACATTGGACAGAGATTCATAAACACATGAATACCATTATGAAGCGTACAATAGACTCTGTTCTAAGCAGCGATGAATATGGAAAAGTTTTTGTATTATTATGACTATTTTATAATTATTATGATGATGATGATGTTGTTGATGATGATGATGATGATGATGATGATGATGATGATGATGATGATGATGATTCGCCCTGATTACCATCTACATTTTCTAATCCTCATACCCTGTTTTTCCCAATTCTGTTAACTACCACCATCTGGAATGGTGTTGGTTTCCCTCCATTTCAAGCTGACACTGATATGTAGTTCAAGTGGCGTTAAATAATGGCCAGGTCACTCTTGTTCTCAATATTGCGTTATGATTGAGATTATTGAGAGAAAACACGTACAGAAAGTAATCATCTTCGATTGCTTCTTGGCGGATTTCTGAACTAAAGCTCATCTGGTATTTTCTACACCTCAACTGTTTTCCCTTGTCAAGGCATTACGTGGTGTCGTTACACGGAGATGTTATTTCAGAACATTGGAAGTGATATCACAGAGTCATCAGGACCCTGAACTTGAATAAATGTCACTTTGGAGGAGCAAGAATCGTAGGAACAAGTGTTATCGTGAATACACTCGAAAGGAGTTGCCATTAAGCATAGCGCCATTAAAGGAGAGTTTGTTTTCACTGTGCGGGTGTTTTGCTGGTTGTCAAGTCAACGGCTGATGCGAGTCTTCCTGCAAAGACATCAAAGAGCGATATACGTCTCTTGCTCAAAAGTTGTTTGATCAAGGTGACAACATTCAAGGCCTCAGTAAAGCTTTCAAAACGTTTTATTATAAACATGTGAGCATATTTACAAATTTGATGCATCAGTGACAAAAATTATGTCCGATGTACTTCCTATTTCCACTTGTCTCAGCGTTTTTTCGAATGAACAATTGACTTGCTCTTGCATGTGTTTGTGACAAGTGCCACCGATGGGGTAGGATACGCTCACCTTTTCGCGAAAATGGTTTTGATCACTATTCCATAGTTTTTCACATACGCAGGTTAATGATATAATTGGAATCGTACAATCGACTCAGAGTCTGCTTTCAGCCGAGATGTGTTATGATAATGGAAATGGTTTTGTCGCTTTTATTTAATGTTTCTTTTAATGTATAAATATTGCAATGGTAAAATATATGTTTGTCAATATACAATGTACCTTTATACAAAACTTTTAATGACGTCTTTTTATTCGTATTTTGGTCTCGACGCTACATGGCTGAAATTCTGCCGTTTACGTTTTCATTCAGTCATTCACTACCACGTTTTATTTTAATCCTGTTATTTGTTTATCCGGACGATTTCACCAGGAACCACACTACCCGGATTAATGGTATTGTCTGTAGAACGTACTTTCCGCCTCAACCACCGATACTGCTGTTTGCATTATGGCTCGCGTATACTGTCATATTCTACTGGGGATGTGAGTTATTGCAAACTCAATAACCGGATTATCAATACTGGATCCAATATAGTTGATTAGGGATTCAATATCCCACAAATGGCCTGTCGTACATTGACCTGTGTGAGATTCAAACGGTGAGAGAAAGTGAGTTGGCCAGGCCTTCTGCTGAGACTGAGACGTGATGGGTTTGTCAGATGTTGAGATTAATGCCCCCCAAAATGTCGAGTGTCGTTAACTATTGCAATACTAATGTAACCAATAATGACCCCATTGTGACAAGTCATCGACGCCTTCAAAAGTATTTTCAAACATAGAACAAGGCACAGTCACAACGGAGATGGGGTTACAATGTTCAGAGTTTTAAGATATGAAGTTTTTGAAAGGCGTTTAGAAATACATGATATACATGAGGAAGAGAATTCATCGGGTGAACGATATGAGTGTTGATTTGAAATTTTGAGATTCACTTTTTAGACAGAACGCGTTAGTCTGAGGTTTCAAATGGATACTTTCCAGGTTTCAAATCTCATACGTACAATGGGGTTTTATCACTACACACCCACCCACCCCCCCCCCCCCCCCCCCCCCCCCACACACACACACACACACACACTATCTCTCTCTCTCACACACACCCACAACCCCATACGAACACCCACATATACACACAAATACCCACATACCCCCCGACCCCCCTTCTCTCTCTCTCCCTCTCTCTCTCTCTCTCTCTTCCAGACATGTCCTTTCCACCTGTGTACTGGATTCCAAAGCTCCAAAATTCAATATTGCAGGGTCCAGCAAGTGTACTACTAATGCCATATCCAAGTGTAACCACAATCCCATAAAAGAAACACGTTCTTTACTTTCACAACAGTGAGTGAGTTAATATGGATCTTTGCCGCTTTCAGCAATATTCCAGCAATATCACGGCGGGGGACACCAGAAATGGGCTTCACACATTGTACCCATGTCGGGAATCGAACCCGAGTCTTCGGCGTGACGAGAGAACGCTTTAACCACTAGGCTACCCGACCGCCCCTACTGAACCAGAATTAACGGAGACCAGTGAAACCGCCTCATTGTTTTCATACTTAGTTCTAAGCATAAAGATTCGGAGTGACAAAACACTCCACAAAACTGTATGACAAGAGGGATGACTTCAACTTTCCAAACATCAACTTTCCCTTCATGTCGAGCAATATTCCTCCCGCTCCGGCCCTTGGCGTCCACGTTTCACAACTTTGAGGGTTCAATTCCACATGCTTTTTCTACGAAGCTTTGAAGGCGTGTCATACAGCTCTTGCTTGGTCAGCGTTATGGCATTCAGTATTGTCTCAGTGAAGTGAGCAAATAGGACGGGAACCACCGGTAGAGCATGATGCGCTGACCTTTTCGCGAACACCTGGCATCATCACAATTTCAAAGTGATTCACAAACAAAGGAGACAAACCCTTTCAATAATCATATGGAATCTCTAAAAGTAAAATCCATTGTCTGATTCCGACTACGACAAAAGCATGACTTTGTGTTTATATGACACACATACTTCTGGTGCGGTCGAAATCGGGTTTTGTCGCTTATATTTATCGGATATAGGTTTCAGCCCTTTGTTTCAGCACACTGGTTCCGTCTCCTTGCAATGTTTTCTTTTTAAATTTGCGGAAGATTCACATTCACTAAACTTTGGAAATAACCCTGTAATAATAATAATAATAAAAATAATAATAATAAATTAAATAATAATAGTAACAACAATGATGATGATGATCATCATTATTATTATTTTTATTTTTATTATTACAGGGTTATTTCCAAAGTTTAGTGAATGTGAATCTTCCGATGATCATCATCATTATTATTATTATTATTATTATTACTATTATTATTATAAAAATAAATATAAAAATGAATAATAAATAATATAAAAATGGTCATTATGACACTATAGAATTATTTCAATAATTGTACAGAAAATACTGATTAACAACATTAATTTGTCCTGACAATACTCGGAAAAGTATTTGGTTCAGTTTAAAAAAAAATATAATATGGTTGCAGGACATGGTGCATATCCTTTAAATGCATTGTGGAAAAGACGACGACTCTTTCCAGAGAAACGTGTAGTTAGTGTCTGTTGTGTTTTGCTGCTCGTCTGCTTTTGTTTGAGACGAACACGACTTTAAGCTACACTTGAGTTCTTAAACAGGCACATATCGTGTACAGCGTGGAGACTGACTTCTCACTTGGGCGCGGTTCGAACATGATTGAAGTTAAAAAATTGGGATTCACTTCCGGTAACTAATCCGAATACAGAATATATTTAATTATTCTACGGCTCCCTAAAAAAATATTTAAGGTCGGCACCTAACGAGTGAGTGAGTGAGTGAGTGAGTGAGTGATGTGTTATGTCCGACATTAAACCTGACATCATTCACTTCCTGAACTCCCTTTCAGGCGGTGAAGTTGACTACATGATGGGGCCAATGAACGCGTCATGGACGGAGGCGAAAGACTACTGCACGGCGAGGGGAGGCCTCATGTACATGCAGACAGAGGTCGGACAGTGGGACGACCTCAACAGAAGCCTAGAAAAACAGAATCTGGCACTTAAAAATGACAGGTAGGTGATATGATCCTGTGTGCATCTCAGCAAATTCACTTTTAAGAGTTGCGTGGATTACTCATACCAAGAGGGCACTTGTGGCACATCGTCTTGGGCGCCGCGATTCGCTGTGCAGAGTTGTGTCCCTTGGGCACGTCAGAAACCTTTGATCGTGGGTTCGAATCCCGGTTCACTTAGTTTATGTTTCTAGGTCGACACCATACCCGTGCTCGTGGGTTTCACCGAAGTGGAAAACGTCTGAGACCTGCATCACATCGGGCTTTCCTCCCACATTAAGCTGACACGCCGTGATATAACTCGGATACACGGCGTTAAACCCAACTCACTCACTCACTCACTCACTCATTAGAGGTAGTTTAAACAGCGCACTGATCACAATACGCACCACAAAAAGCATCCTCGTCCAGTGTATTATATTTCTATTCTATTGCGATACGCTGCACCTTGAACGTCTTGAACTTTGTTCGAAAGAGCTGCAACCTAAAATGAAAGGGCTGCCAACCAAAAAGAAAGGGCTGCATCCCAAAAGACACAATGCAGCGTCCGGGGATCCCGGCAATTCATCCCAGTATGAGACTCTTGATAATCGGGCTTGCGCAAAGTACTTGATCTACACATTGATAAACGTTCGTTGCCACAAAGGACATCAAACACCGTCTCAACGGGAATCTGATCCTCCGCAAACATGACAGTCGCCTTTCACGGCAAGCATGGGTTGCTGAAGACCTATTCTACCCCGGGTCTTCACGGGTCTTTTACGCCCAATCGGCGGATAGTCGGGCGTAAACGTTAAATATTTACACAGTATACCAATGTGAGGAATCGAACCCGGGATTTTGAATTGACAGGCGAACGCCTTAACCACAATGTGGGTTGTTATGTATACTATGTATAACCCGCATTTTGTATAACAACCACATCAATACTGGGTAATGTCATGAACAGTAATCTTTCTTGACAGATTTCCTCAGTAGCCTTTTGTAATTCATAAATTAATTAATTTTACAGTGTATCTAGGCAGTAATATTGCGCTCGCTTAGAACATGTAATTAATGCAGCCTTCAGTTTGGTCTTGACATCTTGAGTTAGTGAGTATGGTTTTGCGCCGCTTTTAGCAACATTCCAGCAATATCACGGCGGGGGACACCGGAAATTGGCTTCACACATTGTACCCATGTTGGGAATCGAACTCAGGTCTTTGGCGTGACGAGCGAACGCTTTAACCACCTGGCTACCCATTTCTGGTGTCCCCCGCCGTGATATTGCTGGAATACTGCTTAAAGCGGCGAAAAAACATACTCACTCACTAATGCCTGGGTGAAACTAAGCCATTGTTTCTATGTAGTTGCAGTAATCACTGATAAAGTCTGTGAACTAAGAAAATATCCAGTGTTATGACTTTAAATGATTTTCAATTTATATTGTCAACACAGTATAGTTACTAATCTTACAAATACATATATTTAATCATGTGTCAAAAAAATAGAAAATGTGCACCCAACACACAGCAGCTGCTCCATTGAACACAACAGCGGAAAGCTTCTCCAGTTCCATAAAGCATCATCGCAAAAAACTTTCAAAATTGATCGATGAAGATGAATTGTTCATCGAGTTGAGATCACAATGGCAGATGTTGCACCGGTTGGCCTAGGAAGACGACCAGTACCCGAGGCACGAAAATTCCTGAGGGTGTATTTATTGCTTGGTCTATTGCTAGTCTTCAGTAACTAGTTTGTCAATATCTTTCGCCTTGTTGGAAATATTCGCAAATATATATGTATACATCAGTCACACATCATCATATCACATATCATTGTGAGGTATGGTAAGATGGATACCCTGCAGCTGAGGGATGTGCGTAAAGGGTCATTCACATGGCACAACTAGTTGGTACAACTTGTTGTATGCGATTAGTTGTACCGTGTAAATGGCCATTAAGTCGGATAAGGTTTTCGCTCGTCTCAAGTTCCGTTTGCGAATCCAAATATGGGTAAAATGAAGCATATGTTTGGGTTCATTTTTGGGACGTTGGTAAAACGGCGTAACACTATATTCACTCAGCGTCACCCTGAAGACTGGCTTCGATTCCCATCTTGAGTACAATATGTGAGTCCATTTCTGTTCTTCTCTCGCCTTGATATTGCTGGAAAATCCTAAAGACGGAATAAAACCATACTCAGTCACTCACTCATTCTGAATGCGACAGGAGCCCTGTGATGTCGGTGATGAAACAGGACAAGAACTGTGATGAGTGTTCTTGTATGTTTGAACAACTGCTCACGCTTCTTGGGTAACATTGTACATTGACCAAACTGTCCACTCTGCCTTCTTTCAATACGTGAAGCTCCGAGGTAGAATAGGTCTTCAGCAACCCTTGCTTGCCGTAAAAGGCGACTGTGGCCTCTGTAAAGCTTTCAAAACGTTTAACGTTAGACAGGTGGAGGGCATTTAAAAGTTTGACGCATCACTTACAAAAAATGATGTCAGGTGCAAAGTTTTGACCATTTGTTCCCGTGGTTTTCAGTGAACAACTGACTTGCCTTTGCATGTGTTTGCGACGGGTGCCGACTGTGGGACAGGATACGCTCACCCTTCTGTGAACTCCTGGTATCATCACTATTTGATAGTAATTCATAAACACATGCTCGTGATATATAAGGAATCGTACAATGGACTCCGTTTTATAGTTTTCTTATGACTATGGACCCGTGAAGTTCCGGGGTAGAATAGGTCTTCGGCAACCCATGCTTGCCGTAAAAAGACGACTGTGCTTGTCGTAATAGGCGACTTACGGGATCGGGTAGTCAGGCTCGCTGACTTGGTTGATGCATGTCATCGTGTACCGATTACATGGATCGATGCTCATGGTGTCAATCACAGGATTGTGTCGTCCAGACTCGATCATTGTTCAGACCGCCGTTTAAAGCTGGAATATTGCTGAGTGCGGCGTTAAACAACAAACAAACAATACACACAGCCCTCCATTGCGCAATGAAAGTGTATCCTGTAAGTATGCACCGACCTGACCTTCACATCAATGGCGGCGTCCAAAATGACATAAAATTAGCCAAACTGTTTGTTCCATTTCAGTGAGACAAAATAAGATAATATTAACAATAGCTTTCAGACTTCTGTGTATTCACAAAATCACAATAACATTCACCTTTTTCATAACTGGATCAAACCGTAAAATGGCTACTCTGATGGATAAATTACATACCAATGTCCAGTTTTCAGCGGATATCAGGGGCGGTAGCCTAGCGGTTGAAGCGTTCGCTCGTCACGCCGAAGACCCGGGTTCGATTCCGAACAATGTACAATGGGTGAAGCCTATTGTACTTGTAGTAGGTTCCAGAGGACAATTATCCTGAAGGCACAGAGGCAATCAGCACAAAGGGAAAAAAGAGACACTTTTAAAACAAAGGCACATGAAAGCCACAAAAAAACTTTCCACAATCATTAGACATTTCTGTACGTTTGTACCAATGTACGATTCCGATGAGATCATAAGCAAATAGTGATGACAGGTGTTCGCGAAAAAGGGGGCGTATCCTGCTCCACCGGTGGCACCTTTACAAACACATGCAAAGACAAGTCAAGTGTTCGTGAAAAACTCATATGGTACAAGTCAAAATAAGGAACTGCATCAGACATCATTTTTGCCATCAATACGTTAAATATGTAGTGTTGTTGCCCTCTTCAAACAACTTTTGAGCAAGAGTCGAACAACACTCTATAAAATCTTAACAGTAAAATTATGGTCGATTAGACCTTGTGAATGTGAAATATAGACACCAATGGTTGGAGCTGCTGGAATATTCTCGACATAAAAATGACTTTTGCCATCTCCCTTGTGGGTATTTATTTTTTGTCGCTCTGCTTCTTTACACACAGACCTAAATATGAAACAGATGAGGCGGTTTCTCTTGTCACTCGTTTTTCTGGTTCAGATAGGTAAACGATTACCGAGATCCTATCTGACTAAACCAGGAGTGAGTGAGTGAGTGAGTTGGGTTTAACGCCGCTTTTGACAGTATTCCAGTTATATCACGGCGTGTCAGCTTAATGTGGGAGGAAAGCCCGAAGTGATGCAGGTCTCAGACGTTTACCACTTCGGTGAAACCCACGAGCACGGGTATGGTGCTGACAAACCTAGAAACATAATCGGGGCGAACCGGGATTCGAACCCACAATCATAGGTTTCTGGCGTACCCAAGGGACGCAACTCTGCACAGCGAATCGCGGTGCCTTAGACGACTGGGCCACCCGTGCCCCCGACTAATCCAGGAAAAGAGGTAACGAGTTAATGTAAATCAGTGGAAGGGATTTGACTATTTGACCATCATTGAACGATATCAGATCATTGATATTCCTCAAACTTCAGTTACCGTTCTAGACATCAGACAAAGACTCCAGACACCACCATGACTAAAACAAAACGACGACAACCGACTCAAATGGGACAAAACATACCGGAGACGCAATTGTCACGAATACGAACCAATGACTTTAAAATGCTTTAACCACTAGGCTGGCAATGTGTCCAGGCTTGGTGCTGCAGGTATAGGTATAGCGACAAGTTTGTATATCTTCTTAATGTTTGTTGTTTAAGGCCGCACTTAGCAATATTCAAGCTATATGACGGCGGTCTGTAAATAATCGAGTCTGGACCAGACAACCCAGTGATTGACATTATGAGCATCGATCCATGCAGTTGGGATCGATGACATGCATCAACCAAATCAGCGAGCCTGGCCACCCGATCCCGTTAGTCGCCTCTTACGACAAGCATAGTCGCCTTTTACGGCAAGCATGGGTTGCTGAAGACCTATTCTACCCCGGATCTTCACGGGTCGCATGTATATCTATTGTTTAAGGTACAATCAACACTTTTCCATCTATATGATGTTTGCCCGTAAATATTAGGGTAATATGCTGATTAAAATTAGATGTGTAAAGAGCCAGCCTTCTTCCTTCGAAATGTTTATTTTCCACATTTTTTATCAAGACATATCGACCAAGCTGTAGAATTGTATACACAATATTTTCTTTGAATTAGTTAAATCCCCCAAGATACACACGCTTCAGTGTGTTGATGCCCTGGATTGCTTCTGTTATCTGTGTTCCCATTGTTCTGTCCTGCTTGTGGAGTTATATCTGGGCCGGAAGACATCGAGAACAATAAAGTAATTTCCCTTCGCTTCGGACACAATGCATCCATTGAAGCTTGGACATGGAATATTTATGAACGATTAAAGAAAATGATGAATATATTGACATATGTCTTCAGCCCTCGTCTGGGGAATGGAACATGGGACCCCGTGATTCGCCGAGTGATCAAAGAAGTCTGACACACGCGTCACACAACTGTCACACTGGCTTCAGCTGGTTGGCTTGTGCAATAGGATTTGTATTTTTTGGAGACATTTGTGCTTGTCAGATTTCCTTTTTCCTCACAAAATCTTTCGCCGCTCAACGGCTCTCCGGGTGTACCGTTAATTTTAACTTTTACGTGGTCAGAGGTGACGTAGGGCCGAAGTGTTAGACATACGGACACTGAAACAAATATATGCAACACAGCCCTTGCAAGTCTATAATATTTGGCAAGTCTACATTACTGCAGTTGCTGTAAATGAAGAAAGTCTCCTTTCTATTATATTCAGTTTGTTTCTGCAAAACGTGTTCATTTCAGAGACTAAATGTTAGGTGAGGTGAAATTGGGTTTAACGTCGCGTCAGAGATGATTGCACTTATATAGCGACGTGCATGCACGTGTGTGTGTGTGTGTGTGTGTGTGTGTGTGTGTGTGTGTGTGTGTGTGTGTGTGTGTGTGTGTGTGTGTGTGTATGTGTGTGTGTCTGCTTGTACTAGTCCGGAGTGTTGACGATTTATAGTGCTAGCTCATTGAAATACCATGCCGCAGTTTTACATGAATACCCCACTCAGACACAGTATGCTGACTCCGAGCCGAGCAGTCCTTGTTTTAGCCCCTTTATGCCAAGCGCCAGACAGGGAAACAACAAGTACCGTGTTTTAATGTCTTTTGGTGAGACGCGGCCGGGGATCGAACCCCGGACAGCCCGCTTTCCGGACGAACGCTCTGCCACTAGACCACGGAGGCGGTCTAATCGTTAGTCTATAGCAGTATTTGTGTCGCATGACGTAACAGTTAGTGGCAATAGGGGGAGAAAATACGTCAAGGAAGTCATGTGTGTGTGTGTTTGTGTGTGTGTGTGTGTGTGTGTGTGTGTGTGTGTGTGTGTGTGAGAGAGAGAGAGAGAGAGAGAGAGAGAGAGAGAGAAATGCATTTATTATATAAACGGGGGACGGGTGGTGGTATGAAACTGTACCTCTCAGTTGATTTTATCTTGTGTTTGAAATTCAAAAGAAAATATCTAAAGTTGTGGACATTCTTTAAAACAATTAACTGTTTTGCCTTGATCTAAACCCAGACGTGCTCTGAAAGTTACAAAACGAAACGTCTTCGACCTATTGTTTTCAGCAGCATAGCAAATGTCAGAAGGTGCGGGATGTTTGCTGAAAAACACAATATCCCGTAATCACTTCAAGTAGCAAAATATGGAATGGTAAATAATAAATCGATATCAACCGCTGAGTTTTTATTTTACTTAAATCTTACGCATAAAATCGATATTTGTTTGTTCTTTCTGAACAGAAAGTCAATACCACGTCTCTGGAATTGAAAACTAATTATAACATATAGTTTCATAATTTTATTGGGGCCCAGCAGAGGTTCGTGTGTGTGCATTAGTCGTGCTGACAATAGCATATGGTATGCAAATTCTGTCAATTACCGGTGATTGACGAGGTAACTGTCGTCAGATATTCTAACAAAACGGAAGTAGTAAATCGGTATGGCAATGTGCGAATATGCTCAGCAAGCAAACATGTACATTACGCATGAGCGCATTGCCAGTTGAGGTAGACATTATTCTTAATATATGATCGTTCTGAAACTCTCAAAGCCTTTTTAACAAAAACTTAATTCAAACGACAGAACGTATTACGGGCACGGAATTAAAAATACGTATTTATAAAATAGTTGTTCAATAGTTACATTTGAACAGAGAGACACAAAAGTCCATGGTGATCCCTTCCTTCAAGATCCATGGTTAACAGTTATTTGAATTATGTTATACCCTTTGTTATAAGTCAAGTGCTATCCGACTGAAAATACCATACTTTTCTAAGTACATGTTATACTCTGTATTCAAGGTCCAAGTTGTACCCATTATCCAGGTTCATGTTATACCCTTAATTCAAGGTCAATGTTATACCCTGTATTCAAGGTCCATGTTATACCCTAATTCAAGGTCCATGTTATACCCTGTATTCAAGGTCCATGTTATACCCTTAATTCAATGTCCATGTTATACCCTGTATTCAAGGTCCATGTTTTACCCTTATAATTAATTCAAGGTCATGTTATACCCTTAATTCAAGGTCCATGTTATACCCTTTATTCAAGGTCATGTTATACCCTGTATTCAAGGTCCATGTTATACCCTTTATTCAAGGTCATGTTATACCCTTAATTCCAGGTTCCTGTTATACGCTTTATTCAAGGTCAATGTGATAGCCTTTATTAAAGGTCCATGTTATACCCTGTATATAAGGTCCATGTTATACCCAGTATTCAAGGTCCATGTTATATCCTTAATTCCAGGTTCATGTTTTACCCTTTTTTTCCAGGTTCATGTTATACCCTTTATTCAAGGTCCATGTTATATCCTATATTCAAGGTCCATGTTATAGCCTTGATTCCAGGTTCATGTTATACCCTTTATTCAAGGTCCATAATATACCCCCAATTCCAGGTTCATGTTATAGCCTTTATTCAATGCCCATGTTATATCCTTTATTCAAGGTCCATGTTATATATAGCCTTAATTCCAGGTTCATGTTATACCCTTTATTCAAGGTCCATATTACACCCTTAATTCCAGGTTCATGTTATACCCTTTATTCAAAGTACATCGGATGTTATACCCTGTATTCAGGGTCCATGTTATACCCTTAATGCAAGGTGCAAGTTATACCCTATATTCAAGGTCCATGTTATACCGTGTATTCAAAGTCCATGTTATATCCTTAATTCCAGGTTCATGATATACCCTATATTCAAGGTCCATGTTATACCGTGTATTCAAAGTCAATGTTATATCCTAAAGTCCAGGTTCATGTTTTACCCTTTATTCCAGGTTCATGTTATACCCTTTATTCAAGGTCATGTTATACCCTGTATTCAAGGTCCATGTTATACCCTTTATTCAAGGTCATGTTATACCCTTAATTCCAGGTTCCTGTTATACGCTTTATTCAAGGTCAATGTGATAGCCTTTATTAAAGGTCCATGTTATACCCTGTATATAAGGTCCATGTTATACCCTGTATTCAAGGTCCATGTTATATCCTTAATTCCAGGTTCATGTTTTACCCTTTTTTTCCAGGTTCATGTTATACCCATTATTCAAGGTCCATGTTATACCCTGTGTATAAGGTCCATGTTATACCCTGTATTCAAGGTCCATGTTATATCCTTAATTCCAGGTTCATGTTTCACCCTTTTTTCCAGGTTCATGTTATACCCTTTATTCAAGGTCATGTTATACCCTGTATTCAAGGTCCATATTATACCCTTTATTCAAGGTCATGTTATACCCTTAATTCCAGGTTCCTGTTATACGCTTTATTCAAGGTCAATGTTATAGCCTTTATTAAAGGTCCATGTTATACCCTGTATATAAGGTCCATGTTATACCCTGTATTCAAGGTCCATGTTATATCCTTAATTCCAGGTTCATGTTTTACCCTTTTTTTCCAGGTTCATGTTATACCCTTTATTCAAGGTCCATGTTATATCCTGTATTCAAGGTCCATGTTATAGCCTTGATTCCAGGTTCATGTTATACCCTTTATTCAAGGTCCATAATATACCCCCAATTCCAGGTTCATGTTATAGCGTTTATTAAATGCCCATGTTATACCCTTTATTCAAGGTCCATGTTATAGCCTTAATTCCAGGTTCATGTTATACCCTTTATTCAAGGTCCATATTACACCCTTAATTCCAGGTTCATGTTATACCCTTTATTCAAAGTACATCGGATGTTATACCCTGTATTCAGGGTCCATGTTATACCCTTAATGCAAGGTGCAAGTTATACCCTATATTCAAGGTCCATGTTATACCGTGTATTCAAAGTCCATTTTATATCCTTAATTCCAGGTTCATGATATACCCTATATTCAAGGTCCATGTTATACGTGTATTCAAAGTCCATGTTATAACCTTAATTCCAGGTTCATGATATACCCTTTATTCAAGTTCCATGTTATAGCCTATATTCAAGGTCCATGTTATATCCTTTATTCAAGGCCTATGTTTTACCCTTTATTCAATGTCCATGTTTTATCCTTTATTCAATGTCCATGTTATATCCTTTATTCAAGGACCATGTTATACCCTTTATTCAAGGCCCATGTTATACCCAAGGTCCATATTATAAGTAATGTTACACCCGTTAATCTGGGTCAATGATATGCCCTTTATTCTAAGACCATGGTATACCCCTTTTCTCGGTCCATGTTAAATCCTTTGTTTAAGTTATGTTATTACTTATTTCTATGCGCATATAAAACCTTAAAATACCATGGCTTTTATTCCATGTAAGTTGTTTAGCATCTCTACGTCTTCTTCAAACAACCGATGCATATAACCAGACTAAAAGGGCGGAAACGCGACGCAGGTGGAACGTCAGTTTGAGCTAAACAAAACGTATGCCAAACATCAATACTGAGACAAGCATGTTGAAGAGCAGGCTAGACTGAATCTAGTTTGAGTCAGTTCCTCTGAAGCCGGTATTCACTGAAAAAAATACACAAGGAATATAGATTTATACTTGAAAGCAAGCATGCAAGTTCTGTTAGAACACTTCTGTAACAAATCAGGTGTGGCTCGCTTCCTATAGATCCGTCAGGGAACACGACACGCTTAGGTTGCAGAGTAATAAACAAACTATAGTCCTAGCTGAATCAATATTGGCCAAACTTACTTCTTCGCGGGACATGCGAAGCAGGAACTCAGTTCCAGAACTGGTCCCGTCTGAATGTAATTGTATTTCTTTCTATGTTTATTTTCACTACAAGTAAGTACACAAAATGTAAGATGTGTTTATCTTTGCAAGTTCAAAGTACTAACTATTGTTTCTATTGCACTGTCGACTGTTTAACATGGGCCCTTATGAATGGACATAAGATGGGGTTAGAATAAAGGATAAAGTATGATCTTAGATTAAAGGATATAACATGATCTTAGATTAGAGGATACAATATGATCTTATAATAAATGAATTAATATCTTAGTAGAATAAAAGATATAACACCATCTTAGAATAAAGGATAAACTATTATCTTAGAATATAGGATGTAACATTATCTTAGAATAAAGGATATAACGTGTTACTAGAATAAAGGATATGATCTAAGGATAAAGGATGTAATGTTTAGATTAAAGGTTATAACGTTATCTTAGAATAAAGGGAATAATATATCTTAGAATAAAGGATATAACGTGTTGCTAGAATAAAGGATACGATCTAAGGATAAAGGATGTAATGTTTAGATTAAAGGTTAAAACGTTATCTTAGAATAAAGGGAATAATGTATCTTAGAATAAATGATATAACATGCTACTAGAATAAAGAATAAGATCTTAGAATAATGGTTA
This sequence comes from Haliotis rufescens, assembly GCF_023055435.1. Taxonomy (NCBI): domain Eukaryota; kingdom Metazoa; phylum Mollusca; class Gastropoda; order Lepetellida; family Haliotidae; genus Haliotis; species Haliotis rufescens. The sequence goes on from NW_025963813.1 coordinate 15,464,633, forward strand.
TAACATGATCGTAGGACAAAGGTTAATATTGTCTTAGAATAAAGGCTAATATGATCTTAGAATAAAGGATATAACATGACCTTAGAATAAAGGGTATAACGTGATATTAGATTACAGGAAGGTGTGTAATGATTGTTCGGCCTAACAATGCACCACAAATAACCATGACCCGATGACAGTGCTACACTTAACTATCTATAATATCGACAGATGCAATAGAATAAAACAAAATACATTTACATATTAACTTTTTCAACTGCTTTGATCTCAAATACATCCTGCTTGACGAGTGGGTATCCATTCAGAAAACGTTCATAACTCTATATAACCAGGAGTGTTAACTGACTTTAAAAGTCCAATTTCCCCCCTTGCCGAACTAGGCTGGAATTCCTGGGATCGATTGTAGCGCCACCAGTGGCTGATACGAGTTATGTCCCTTATATGCCTCTCCTATTGACCAATCAGATTCCACCTCTCGTATCACTTGCATTTGTTTCAAACAAAAAGGCGACGCCCAGACAAGACGATCTGATCGACAATCAAGATCAATATTGTGATAAAACGGGTCTTAGATCGCGAAGTGCATCAAAACATGTGAGAACCTTGATTTAAAACTTGAATAGATTTAGAAAATATCTGCTGACAACGAGTTGGCGGTGCACATGCTTTGTAAATCCTGCAATCGACCGAACTCTTCATGACATTTTACGAACGGGAATTCGATTTCGGTTCGCGATTTTTATTGGACTATGCATAGACTCGTTAGTCCAGACAAAATGTTACTCCATAATACCAGCTTAGTTCGGCAAGGATGGAAACTGGGCTTTTATAGTTAACTCCCTTGACTCGGGAAGATGCAATTCGCTGTGCAGATGGGTTTGAATCCCGGTTCGCCCCGATTATGTTTCTAGGTTTGTCAGCACCATACCATGAGACCGACATCACTTCGGGCTTTCCTCCAACATTAAGCTGACGACACAGACTTACAGTCTTGATTCGTCTTTATAATATGAATTTGGTCAAGGAATATATCAATTGGATGTTTTGGATGTTTTCGCTGACTAGTAAACAAGTCGTGTTTGAAGTTCAAAAGAATGGTTTACTGCAGTCAGTGTGATTCTACGTTTCAGTTATTTTTGGATTGGGTTGAGCCGCGCCTCCGACAACGCCGAGTTTCAGTGGGCGGATAACTCTGTGTTCGAATCTGACAACTGGATGCCGAACGAGCCCAACAATGCCACTGGATACAACTGTGTGAAGGCCAGCTCACTGAACGCCAACTGGATGACGACCATGTGTGCCGCACTTCATGGGGTGGTGTGTCGGGCCAACCCCCAGACCCCTGGTAAGTACGCCGCACCCCTCATAAGGCAGACCTCCCACGAAACGCCGACCCTGACACACCCGAGTATGCAGACCCACACCGCACCCTTCATAAGGCAGACCTCACACGAAATGCCCACCCTGAACAGGCTGACACACCCGAGTATACAGACCCACACCGCACCCATCCTAAGGCAGACCTCACACGAAACGCCCACCCTGAACAAGCTGACACACCCGAGTATACAGACCCACACCGCTATCATCGTATGTATACAGACCCACACCGCACCCCTCATAAGTACACACCTCAAACGAAACGCCCACCCTGAACAGGCTGACACACCCGAGTATACAGACCAACACCGCACCCATCGTAAGTATACAGACCCACACCGCACCCTTCGTACGTATACAGACCAACACCGCAGCCTTCGTACGTATACAGACCCACACCGCACCCATCGTAAGTATACAGACCTACACCGCACCCTTCGTACGTATACAGACCCACACCGCACCCTTCGTACGTATACAGACCCACACCGCATCCTACTCATAAGTACACACCTCACACGAAAGGCCCACCCTGAACAGGCTGACACACCCGAGTATACAGACCCACACCGCACCCTTCGTAAGTATACAGACCCACACCGCACCCCTCATAAGAACACACCTCACACGAAACGCCCACCCTGAACAGGCTGACACACCCGAGTATACAGACCCACACCGCACCCATCGTAAGTATACAGACCCACACCGCACCCTTCGTACGTATACAGACCAACACCGCAGCCTTCGTACGTATACAGACCCACACCGCACCCATCGTAAGTATACAGACCTACACCGCACCCTTCGTACGTATACAGACCCACACCGCACCCTTCGTACGTATACAGACCCACACCGCATCCTACTCATAAGTACACACCTCACACGAAAGGCCCACCCTGAACAGGCTGACACACCCGAGTATACAGACCCACACCGCACCCTTCGTAAGTATACAGACCCACACCGCACCCCTCATAAGAACACACCTCACACGAAACGCCCACCCTGAACAGGCTGACACACCCGAGTATACAGACCCACACCGCACCCATCGTAAGTATACAGACCCACACCGCACCCTTCGTACGTATACAGACCAACACCGCAGCCTTCGTACGTATACAGACCCACACCGCACCCATCGTAAGTATACAGACCTACACCGCACCCTTCGTACGTATACAGACCCACACCGCACCCTTCGTACGTATACAGACCCACACCGCAGCCTTCGTACGTATACAGACCCACACCGCACCCATCGTAAGTATACAGACCCACACCGCACCCTTCGTACGTATACAGACCCACACCGCACCCTTCGTACGTATACAGACCCACACCGCACCCATCGTAAGTATACAGACCCACACCGCACCCTTCGTAAGTATACAGACCCACACCGCACCCTTCGTAGGTCCACAGACCCACACCGCACCCTTCGTAAGTCTACAGACCCACACCGCACCCTTTGTAAGTCTACAGACCAACACCGTACCCTTCGTAAGTAAACAGACCCACGCCACACCCTTCGTGAGTATACAGACCAACACCGCACCCTTCGTAAGTATACAGACCCACACCGCACCCTTCGTACGTATACAGACCCACACCGCACCCTTCGTACGTATACAGACCCACACCGCACCCATCGAAAGTATACAGACCCACACCGCACCCTTCGTACGTATACAGACCCACACCGCACCCTTCGTAAGTAGACAGACCCACACCGCACCCATCGTAAGTATATAGACCAATACCGCACCCTTCGTAAGTATACAGACCCACACCGCACCCTTCGAAAGTATACAGACCCACACCGCACCCATCGTTAGTATACAGACACACACCGCACCCTTCGTACGTATACAGACCAACACCGTACCCTTCGTAAGTATACAGACCCACAACGCACCCTTCGTAAGTATACAGACTACACCGCACCCTTCGTAAGTATACAGACCCACACCGCATCCTACTCATAAGTACACACCTCACACGAAAGGCCCACCCTGAACAGGCTGACACACCCGAGTATACAGACCCACACCGCACCCTTCGTAAGTATACAGACCCACACCGCACCCCTCATAAGAACACACCTCACACGAAACGCCCACCCTGAACAGGCTGACACACCCGAGTATACAGACCCACACCGCACCCATCGTAAGTATACAGACCCACACCGCACCCTTCGTACGTATACAGACCAACACCGCAGCCTTCGTACGTATACAGACCCACACCGCACCCATCGTAAGTATACAGACCTACACCGCACCCTTCGTACGTATACAGACCCACACCGCACCCTTCGTACGTATACAGACCCACACCGCATCCTACTCATAAGTACACACCTCACACGAAAGGCCCACCCTGAACAGGCTGACACACCCGAGTATACAGACCCACACCGCACCCTTCGTAAGTATACAGACCCACACCGCACCCCTCATAAGAACACACCTCACACGAAACGCCCACCCTGAACAGGCTGACACACCCGAGTATACAGACCCACACCGCACCCATCGTAAGTATACAGACCCACACCGCACCCTTCGTACGTATACAGACCAACACCGCAGCCTTCGTACGTATACAGACCCACACCGCACCCATCGTAAGTATACAGACCTACACCGCACCCTTCGTACGTATACAGACCCACACCGCACCCTTCGTACGTATACAGACCCACACCGCAGCCTTCGTACGTATACAGACCCACACCGCACCCATCGTAAGTATACAGACCCACACCGCACCCTTCGTACGTATACAGACCCACACCGCACCCTTCGTACGTATACAGACCCACACCGCACCCATCGTAAGTATACAGACCCACACCGCACCCTTCGTAAGTATACAGACCCACACCGCACCCTTCGTAAGTCTACAGACCCACACCGCACCCTTCGTAAGTCTACAGACCAACACCGTACCCTTCGTAAGTAAACAGACCCACGCCGCACTGGAATACTTTTTCTTAATCATTAGGGGCGGTCGGGTAGCCTAGTGGTTAAAGCGTTCGCTCGTCACGCCAAAGACCCGGGTTCGATTCCCGACATGGGTACAATGTGTGAAGCCCATTTCTGGTGTCCCCCGCCGTGATATTGCTGGAATATTGCTAAAAGCGGCGTAAAACCATACTCACTCACTCACTCACTCACTCCTCGTAAGTACACAACTCACCACAGAGCAGTTGATTGGTTTGTTGTTTAACGCCGCACTCAGCAATACTCCAGCTATATGACGGCGGTTTGTAAATAATCGAGTCTGGGCCAGAAGATGCAGTGATTGACATCATGAGCATCGATCCACGCAATTGGGATACGATGACATGCATCAACTAAGTCAGCGAGCCTGACCACCCGATCACGTTAGTCGCCTTTTACGACAAGCATGGGTTGCTGAAGCCCAATTCTACCCCGGATCTTCACAGGTCCCACAGAGCAGAAACTCTGACCTTATGAGATGTCGTGATGGGGCTCGGTATTATAACAAGGAGGCAATCCATTTGTGGTTGATGCTAGTACTGTGAAGTACACGCCAGGTAGCTACATGCCTTAGTCTGTTAACGGGGGCGGTCGGGTAGCCTAGTGGTTAAAGCGTTCGCTCGTCACGCCGAAGACCCGGGTTCGATTCCCAACATGGGTAAGATGTGTGAAGCCAATTTCTGGCGTCCCCCGCCGTGATATTGCTGGAATATTGCTAAAAGCGGCGTAAAATCAAACTCACTCACTCGCTCACTCTGTTAACGAATGGCTTCTATCTGAGGATTTCAACAGTTTCCTAAAGTTTCCTCTTTTTCCAGTGATTAGTGTTGGTATGGAGACTAACTTTTGCCAGGAAATGTGGTGGTCGGGATTTTTTGTTGTATGTTCCGTAAGGGCAGATTTCATGTCAGATTTTTCAACAGAGATCTCGCGTTCTTTTATTCTGGTGGCTGTGGGGCATGGGGTCTCGCCAATATATTTGTCTCCACGCTTGCATGAAATTTTATTCACATATCATCTAGGCCTCAATCACAAATGGCCATCTTCATTGTCTTATTGTTAGTGTGAACACAGTTACTACACCAAGTCCAATCGCCACAACGTCGTTGCAATCAAATGCTTTCTCATTTTAATCCCACTGGCTTCATCATTATATTGTTATCGTTGCACATTAATCATACACCTCGTCCGTGGTCCAGTGATAGAGCGTGCGCCCGGAGAGCGGAAGGTCCGGGGTTCGATCCCCGGCCGCGTCATACCAAAAGACGTTAAAAGATGATACTTATTGTTTCCCTGTCTTGCGCTTGGCATTATGGGGCTAAAACAAAGACTGGTCGGCTCGGAGTCAGTATACTGTGTCCGAGTGGGGTATTCATGTTAAACTGCGGCATAGTATCTCAGTGTGCTAGCACTATAAATCGGCATCAGTCCGGACTAGTACAAACAGCCACACACACGTGCATACACGTCGCTTTTAAAGTGCACTAATCTTGGACGCGACGTTAAACCCTATTTCATCTCATCTCATACACAAATCACCAAGCCGTCAATCACAAATGGACATCTTGATTGTCTTATTGATAGTGTTACCACAGTATATAACCCAGTCCAATCGCTTCGTCATTTAATAAATTGATATTCATCATATTGTTACGTGTGTACATTAATCATACATTGCGCCATCATATCATCCTGTAATAAATATATATTTGTGCTTGTCAAAACTCCTTTTTGCACATAAGATCTTTCGCCGTTTAACTCTAAACGCTTGTGTTCGACGTAGCTCTGAAACGTCGTTTCAAGGAATAAAAGAAGTTGTTATTCATGAAGAAATGCCATGCACTGAACCTGATTGATCCGCGTTTGGAGACACTAAAAGAAAACTGTCTGCTACTTTACATATTGTCCAGATACTTTCAAGGCATGTTGTTCCCATCTCAATATAAAAAACAACAATGAATCAAGTCATTCAATATAAACAACAGTCGCGGAATCAAGCTCTCTGATAAATAGAAAGTGTTGCATTTTGTGATCGATGTGGTAGAAACAGTTTTTCTTTGTTCATCGACGTATGCCTTATCTCGTACGGATACGTTGCGTACACAGAATGCACGAAAAATGTCATTCTTTACAAAAGATTTCTGGGTTTTTTTTATTTCAAGGAGTTCAATCGATTACCTCCAGTCTCACCAAGTGCGTATGTATGAAGTGCATTGTTCGGAGTTTAAAAGCATTCCGTACACATGAAATGGTTGGATTTTTCCAATCTGATTGATTGACAGACGTGATTAAATTAAATTCGATATTCGACTGGCTAGTCACTACTCATGAGTATTTTTCTTGAGAACTACATTTTTTCTCAATCCGGAATTTTAAAAAGTGCCATTCGGCTTGGGGGAATGGGTTCGACGTTGATTCAATATTAAGTTTGATTATATAATGGGTATGTTTCTCGGTAGGATATAACCAAGGGCTAAAAACGATATCCGCTGAGGTCACTGGATAAAGGTGCAGATATGAAAGGTCAGGTAGGGACCACTTCCGGTGATAGCAAACAAACATGGCGTCGCACTTGCCTACAGGCGATCGAGTGAAACGACCTTTCATCCGACCAATCAGAGCGTCGCTTACCAGATCATGAAAGTGACAGTCGGAATGTGTTTTCTAATCATGCAACCTCGAAACCTTTAACACGGGGTATTCCAAACGATAGTTACGGGTTAAGCGACTGAATTCATACAATCTAGACCATATATTTGCCATTCCAGAATGTTCTTTTGTTCAGGTTTTAAATTTTTAATCGAGAATTTGTCAAAATATGTTTCGAAGCGTAGTTGCCAATTTGAAATTAGAGCCGTAAAGCACGAGAAAGCTGCCTTGTGATTGGCTAATGTCGTCAGTCCTTCCATTGATCAAAAAATTCGCGCAAGGTCGGTCTAACGTGACCCGTAATGGGATCGATAGCGAGAACGAAGATAAGATTTGAATGAGATTGCTTTGTGCATAGTGTGTGCAATGGGGACAAGTTTTCTAAAAAAAACCTACTGAAGTTACATGAATGAACGTTTGCATGCTTATCTAAGAGATACTTGTCAAGACTGAGTTCGAAAATTGGTTCCGTCAATTATTTGTTTACGGTCTTCGATCTGTGTTGTTTGTGTAATGGGGGCAAGTTTTCTCAGAAACAACTGAAGTTAGCTTATCTAAGAGACACTTATCAAGGTTGAGTTATTTTTTTCCAGAGAAAGGGCCTTTTGTGTGTATTAATATCACATTTGATTACTTTATTCTGATGACAAAAAGAGGTCCAAGTGCCTGTCTCTTCTTAAGGCTTTGTGGGGCTCTTTTTTAAAAGTTTATGTTCACTACTATATGAATAAACAAACTTCTAATGAGGCTCATGGCGGGGGAAAGTGATAACGCTGTTTTCTTCTTCTTGTTATTTTTTTATTTTTTATGATGATGATGATAAGTGATAACGCTGTTTTCTTCTTCTTGTTATTTTTTTATTTTTTATGATGATGATGATGATGATGATTATTGTTGTTGTTGTTGTTATTATTATTATTATCATTATTGACGAACCACTAGGCTACTCCGCCTTATTGTGGGATGAACTCGAAAGTGTGGTCTTGAAAATACTTCATGGCTACAAACCTTGAAAACAAGCCGAATCAAATATAGAACATCAAAACAGTACTCCACCTTGTGAATTGGACTTAAAACATCTCATCAACCCCAAATCGTTCGTATCCATAAACACTAGCCTTTTATACAAGAATAATAGCGAGATAAGCCATATTATTGAATGCGGAGAATTCAAATAATTATTTCCAGCCATACTTAGTTGGTTTATTTTTGAATCTGCTAATGCACGGCTGTTCTGCCATTGAACCAGCTGATGTGTTCTGATACACATACAATATAGAGAGATGAGGAGTTCTTGGTTTTTTATATTATTGATCTCAGGTGATAAGTGGAAAAGTTATACAGTTGTATTATTAGCAAGCTTGTTCTTAGTTTGGTTTAGTCCGTTACCATGGAGACGTGTGTTTAATTTGTCGTCTTGTGTTAGCTCGCCACTCAGTGGATGGTGTTTGGGTTGAGAAGCACGGGGGATAGAGCCTGATGGCGATTGTCTAGTGTCGTGAAGTATTCCAGTGTAACAAGTATGTGTGGTAAGGGTTGTCCCGATGTTTGCCGAACCATAAGCGGGCATGTACATTTATAAAGCTAACCCATTACGGTTTTAAGTCCATTCTCTCTGTCGGGCTCATTTTGGTATTTGGTATTTCCTTCCTGAAGTTGGCTCATTGTTCGAATTACCTTCGTGTGTGCGAACTCCTTCACTTACAATAAATTCATGAATAGTTTTGAGAGTTTCTTCATGAAAAGATGTTCATTTACTATCTTGACCCGAGGGCGTGAATGTGATTCAGACAAACAAGCATGTAATTCAGACAGTGAGTATAAATCAATGGATCCCAAATACAATCATACAAAAATTTACATGCGAGAGAATTATTACAGTATTTCTATAAACATAAAGCACTTCCTCATTTTTGAATACGGTAATAATAAAAACTTACACAATAAATACAGCGCTAGAAATTAATATTTTTACTCCACTTGTCCTTATAATAAAATCAAAAACCTTAAATGTGACAAATCTCTATTATACCTCAACTGTTTGGGGCAGTTTGGAAGGACTATATATGACTGTGAGAATTTCTATCGCTGTAGGGGAGCACGGGTGGCCCAGCCGTCTGAAGCGCCGCGATTCGCTGTGCAGAGTTGCGTCCCTTGGGTACGCCAGAAACCTATGATTGTGTTCGAATCCCGGTTCGCCCCGATTATGTTTCTAGGTTTGTCAGCACCATACCCGCGCTCATGGGTTTCACCGAACTGTTAAACGTCTGAGACCTGCATCACTTCGGGCTTTCCTCCCACATTAAGCTGACACGCCGCGATATAACTGGAATACTGCTAAAAGCGGCGTTAAACCCAACTCACTCACTCACTCTATCGCTGTAAATAATATCAACTTTTACTTTATTATGTTAGTGAAGTGTGATGTACAGGAGGATACCTTTTTAAATGTAGCTGTGCAGGGCCCCACAAACAAATAAGACATGAACGGCATCTTAAATGTACGGAATCCTGTTTTTTTCATATTTTTCTTAAAATTTCAAGATACTAAGTTGAAATTTGAACTTATTACCTAGAAATTTCAACTTAGTTTGTATCTTGAAACTTAAAAAAAACCAAATGGCCCCAAGAGGCTTCCGTATGAGAGAAATATCTATTTCGTAATTTACAGTCGGGATACAATTTCAACATTTCAATACACACGCTAATAAAGAGTTGCAGGTATTGTGTGTGTAGATGCGACAGCACAACGCTTAACCGGTTTATTTTTGAACGTCTTCAACAATTGCTACTTCAGCGCACGGGGCGGTCGGGTAGCCTAGTGGTTAAAGCGTTCGCTCCTCACGCTGAAGACCCGGGTTCGATTCCCAACATGGGTACAATGTGTGAAGCTCATTTCTGGTGTCCCCCGCCGTGATATTGCTGGAATATTGCTAAAAGCGGCGTAAAACCATACTCACTCACTCACTCACTTCAGCGCAAAGTTTTAGTGCTCAGAACAATTTCAGGAACAGTCTTAAGTGCCGTTCTTTGAATTTTGGACCTTCGGTCGGTCACTCGCAATGGTATCCCCGCTGTGAAATCAACATGTTTCGGTTTCCTTGATCAGCTGAATTTACGTCCTGTCCGTGCCATTTTGGAACCATTTTGGAACCATTCTGGAAAAGGGAAATCGTTTAGTCGTGAAAGGGGTTCATGTTAGTTGTAGGACTCTGTGCTGAAGAAGTGAAAATAACAGAGAGGAATCTGCTTAGTGATTTGGGCAGTGGAGCTTAAACAAAGGGCAAGTTCATCGATAAAATATGAAACGAACCGCCTCCGTGGTCTTGTGGTAGAGCGTCCGCCCGGAGAGCGGAAGGTCCGGGGTTCGATCCCCGGCCGCGTCATACAAAAAGACGTTTAAAGATGGTACTTGTTGTAACCCTGTCTGGCGCTCGGCATTAAGGGGCTAAAACAAGGACTGGTTGGATCGGAGTCAGTATACTGTGTCTGAGTGGGGTATTCATGTTAAACTGCGGCATGGTATCTCAGTGAGCTAGCACTATAAATCGGCATCACTCCGGTCTAGTACAAGCAGCCACACACACACACATACACGTGAATGCACGTCGCTATATAAGTGCAATAATCTTGGACGCGACGTTAAACCCAATTTCACCTCACCTTTAATATGAAACGACTACAGTGACTTCCACACAGCGCTAAGATCTATACGGAATGTCGTTGTTCACATTTTGAAAGTTTTGGGCCACAAAATCAGAACTCGAGCACATATCCATGACGTTTCCGTCTGCAGTCAGTTTGACGTGGGAGAACGTGACGTAAGGACAAGAACGTTGTCCAGTCGTGACGTGCGCAGTTTATTTTTACTGCGTCTAATATAAGAATAATACCTCGGCAGTGGTATTGCAATTTGGATACAAATTATACCTTTCAACAAATTAAAAACATGTCAAACTATCTGCGATCGACTGAACCTTTGTGCTAACGACCCAAGATTAATTTGTACAAACATCATCAAATATGGAGAGATGTGACGTCCCCAGTTCTGTCCAACTATTGACATAGTTCGATCTTGTGCGGCCAGATCACGATTACAAACAAAGACAGTCAACTATTGGAAGACTCGTATATAATATTCTCTCGTGCATTATTCATTGTATAAACATGCATTTCTGTAAAATGGATCTTTGTCATATTGAAAACGAATGGATGTAATTTACATATATACTGGTACAAATAAGTATTTATATATTAATGTTTTCCCTTTCAATTTTGTTTTAGTAAGATTATACTAAGTGTTGGCAGTTTAACAATAGCAAGGAGACAATGCCAAGTATTTTCTTTCTGGATAGAAAATCGAAGGTCCTGGACTTTGTTGTAAAGTAGGACATGGGCGTGGCAGGGTCAGATCTTTATTCCTATATGACGCATTACACGGAGTGAGTGAGTATGGTTTTACGCCGCTTTTAGCAATATTCCAGCAATATCACGGCGGGGTACACCTGAAATGGGCTTCACACATTTTACCCATGTGGGGAATCGAACCTGGGTCTTTGGCGGGACGAGCGAACGCTTTAACCACTTGGCTAACCCACACCGCCCCGTATCACACGGAGATGGGATTTGATTTTAATGATATTGGATGCGGTGTTACACCGCCCGTACACTTCACACGCGCACACACACGTAGGCACGTACGCACTCACATACAACCACAAACGTACACAAATCTTTGTACAATAATTGCCAAAATATAGATGCATATTCCCTGAACAAACAATTATTAATGCTAGTATTTTTCGTGGTGTTTGATGTTAAGTCGAAAGCAGGTGGATCTTTTGATCATGTTAATCTCTCATGTAGTTTCTGGTTTAATCAATCCGTTTAGTTGACCGTGCCGCTTTTAACAATATTCCAGCAATATCACGGCGGGGAACAACAAAAATGGGCTTCACACATTGTACCATGTCGGGAATCGAACTCGGGTCTTCAGCGTGACGAGCGAACGCTTTAACCACTAGGCTACCCGACAGCCCCCTTATTAAATGGTTGACGTTAAACATGTACACATAAGGTCTAGCAAAGTTAACCTATATATTGCGGGTGACAGAAGGAATGTTATTTGACGTTTTACAAGGCAGTCAAAAATAGTCCAGATGTCACAGCGGCATGTGAGTTATCGAATCTGGGTAAGACAGACCAGTGGTTGATATCATGAGCATCGACCCAAGCCATCGGCGTAAAATTACGCCAATAAGCCTCAATAATTGACTCTTACGACAAGCATGGGAATCTCAATAGCATAATTCTGTCTGGGAATCTCCATGGCATTTTTCTGTTTTGGAATCTCCATGGCATTATTCCGTCTGGGAATCTTCATGGCATTATTCTGTCAAGGAATCTCCAGGGCATTATTCCGTCTGTGAATTTCCATGGCATTATTCTGTCTAGGAATCTCCATGGCATTATTCCGTCTGGGAATTTCCATGGCATTATCCTGTCTGGGAATCTTCATGGCATTATTCTGTTTTGGAATATCCATGGCATTATTCTGTCTGGGAATCTTCATGGCATTATTCTGTCAAGGAATCTCCACGGCATTATTCTGTCTGGGAATTTCCATGGCATTATTCTGTCTGGGAATCTCCACGGCATTATCCTGTTTTGGTATCTCCATGGCATTATTCAGTCTGGGAATCTTCATGGCATTATTTTGTTTTGGAATCTCCACGGCATTTTTCCGTCTGGGAATTTCCATGGCATTATTCTGTCTAGGAATCTCCACGGCATTATTCTGTCTGGGAATTTCCATGGCATTATTCTGTCTGGGAATCTCTACGGCATTATCCTGTCTGGGAATCTCCACGGCATTATTCTGTCTGGGAATTTCCATGGCATTATCCTGTCTGGGAATCTCAATGGCATTATTCTGTTTTGGAAACTCCATGGCATTATTCTGTCTGGGAATCTTCATGGCATTATTCTGTCAAAGGAATCTCCAGGGCATTATTCTGTCTGGGAAGCTCCACGGCATTATTCTGTCTGGAAATCTCCACGGCATTATACTGTCTTGGAATCTCCACGGCATTATTCCGTCTGGGAAATCCCATGGCATTATTCCGTCTGGGAATCTCCATGTCATTATTCTGTCTGGGAATTTCCATGGCATTATCCTGTCTGGGAATCTCCATGGCATTATTCTGTTTTGGAATCTCCATGGCATTATTCTGTCTGGGAATCTTCATGGCATTATTCTGTCAAGGAATCTCCACGGCATTATCCTGTTTTGGAATCTCCACGGCATTATTCCGTCTGGGAAATCCCATGGCATTATTCTGTCTGGGAATCTCCATGTCATTATTCTGTCTGGGAACTCTTCACGGCATTATTCTATCTGAGAATCTTCATGGCATTATTCTGTCAAGGAATCTCCACGACATTAATCCGTCTGGGAATTTCCATGGCATTATTCTGTCTGGGAATCTCCGCGGCATTATCCTGTCTGGGAATCTCCATGGCATTATTCTGTCTGGGAATCTCCACGGCATTATCCTGTCTGGGAATCTCCACGGCATTATATCTTGCGATTATCAAGAATAGGCGATACTGTGTGAGTGAGTGGATTCTGAGGAGGAATAGGTCCTTATTGGCGCGGGCGTTAGGCTCGGTGATTTTGCTAATCGCTTGTCATTCACGATTGCTTTGATCGTTGTTCACAATTTCAACCATTGGTAGGCCCGGGCAGAGCCATTGTGCTCCAGCTGGAATATTGCTCAGTGCGGCTTTAAACAACATTAACTCACTGAACTTTTTTCTGCAATTTTATCTTATTGCTGCATCGTTCCATTATTTATCGCATCGCTTCAACATTCTGACGCATCGTTCCATCTCATCTCGCCATCGCTCCATCGTTTCGTTCCATTGCTCATCGCATCACAATGCATCAACCAATGGCCTTCGACGAGCGAACACTTGATCTACTGGGCTATCTCATATATTGGAACTATAGAGGCACGACAGACGGGTTTACTTCCACAGAAACATGTTCTGATTGTGTACTTTGTAAATGAAATCATGAGGTGTTGAGCTTGATACAGAGAGATAAAAATGATGTACGAAAATATGTATTGTGATTGTTAATTGTTGTTCAATAACAATGAACATTGTCTCATTTCAGCGCGACTAGCAACTCCCAAACCGCGACCAGTAAGTATTGATTTCATCATTTATCCTTCTTTATAACAATACCAATAGCAACCCTGTGTCAGCATTCTATATATCAAGGTCCCAAGTACCCCCTGCCTGTCTTCCTATTGGTTAGAGGCGACTAACGGGATCGGGTGGTCAGACTCGCTGACTTGGTCAATGCATGTCATCGATCCCAATTGCGTGGATCGATGCTCATGATATCAATCAATGGATTGTCTAGTCCAGACTCGATTTTTCGCAGATAGCTGGAATATTGCTGAGTGCGGCGTTAAACAACAAACAAACAAACACTTCCTCCTTCACTGACTTGACTCAGTTATTAAGAGACCGCCGTCATATAGCTAGAATATTGCTGAGTGCGGCCTTAAACAACAAACAAACAAACAAATCTTCCTATTGGGATCCCGGGGCAGAAAAGGTCCCCAGTTCCGCATGCTTGTCTCCTTGTGGCGATTCCGGGGCAGAATAGGTCCTCAGTACCCCATGCTTGTCTTCCTGTGGGAATTCCGGGGCAGAATAGGTTCCCAGTACGTCATGCTTGTCTCCTTGTGAGGATTCCGGGGCAGAATACGTACCCAGTCCGCCACGTTTGTCTCCCTGTGTGGATTCCGGGGCAGAATAGGTACACAATACCCCATGCATGTCACCCTGTGTGGATTTCCCGGGCAGAAAAGGACCCCGGTACGCAACGTTTGACTCCCTGTGGGGATTCCAGGGCAGAATAGGTACCCAGTACTCCCTGCTTGTCTTCCTGTGGGGATTCCGGGGCAGAATAGGACCCCGGTACCCCACGTTTGTCTTCCTGTGGGGATTCCGGGAAGAATAGCTCCCCAGTACTCCCTGCTTGTCTCCCTGTGGGGATTCCGGGGCAGAATAGGTCCTCAGTACCCCATGCTTGTCTTCCTGTGGGGATTCCGGGGCAGAATAGGTCCCCAGTACCTCATGCTTGTCTTCCTGTGGGGATTCCGGGGCAGAATAGGTCCCCAGTACTCCCTGCTTGTCTTCCTGTGGGGATTCCGGGGCAGAATAGGTCCCCAGTACCTCATGCTTGTCTTCCTGTGGGGATTCCGGGGCAGAATAGGTCCCCAGTACTCCCTGCTTGTCTTCCTGTGGGGATTCCGGGGCAGAATAGGTCCCCAGTACTCCCTGCTTGTCTTCCTGTGGGGATTCCGGGGCAGAATAGGTCCCCAGTACCTCATGCTTGTCTTCCTGTGGGGATTCCGGGGCAGAATAGGTCCCCAGTACTCCCTGCTTGTCTTCCTGTGGGGATTCCGGGGAAGAATAGGTCCCCAGTACTCCCTGCTTGTCTTCCTCTGGGGATTCCAGAGCAGAATAGGTCCCCAGTACCCCACGTTTGTCTTCCTGTGGGGATTCCCGGGCAGAATAGGACCCCGGTATCCCACGTTTGTCTTCCTGTGGGGATTCCGGGGCAGAATAGGTCCCCAGTACTCCCTGCTTGTCTTCCTGTGGGGATTCCGGGGAAGAATAGGTCCCCAGTACTCCCTGCTTGTCTTCCTCTGGGGATTCCGGAGCAGAATAGGTCCCCAGTACCCCACGTTTGTCTTCCTCTGGGGATTCCGGAGCAGAATAGGACCCCGGTACCCCACGTTTGTCTTCCTGTGGGGATTCCGGGGCAGAATAGGTCCCCAATACCCCATGTTTGTCTTCCTGTGGGGATTCGTGGCAGAATAGGTCCCCAGTACCTCATGCTTGTCTTCCTGTGGGGATTCGGGGCAGAATAGGTCCCCAGTACTCCCTGCTTGTCTTCCTGTGTGGATTCCCGGGCAGAATAGGACCCCGGTACCCCATATTTGTCTTCATTTAGGGCAACACAGGTACCAAGTACCCGATGTCCCCTACAGGATTGGTGAAAAGTAGTCCTGATATCTCACTGAAAAATTAGTATTAAATGTATTCGCACTGACAAGCACATGACAAGCACATGACAAGCACATGACAAGTGCATGGCCATCAACACTCGCATCTTGTTTTACACTGATAACAGTTGTTCAACAAAACATTGCCACAATATTGCTTCCGCTCATGATCATCGATTGCATTGCTCCATCAAAGGCGCCTTTCAGGATGAGGTGATCTCAGTCAATAATCAATCATAGAACACATTTAATTGATCTACCATATGTACGACGGACAAGACATGGCTTGATATCGCACGACCGGGGCTGGTAAATCGAATAATCCGGCCGCTAATGGCTAGCCAAAGGAACTACATCTATTTATCTTAACCATACCATGTCAACACCGTGTCATAGCCGCATTGCATTGTTTTGAAAGACACCAGGTTAAACTTCCTTGTGAAAATCCATAAAAATCCAAACGAAATCCATACGAAGGGAGATATAGTGCTGGGTCCTGCCACGATACCACCGAATCCCTGTCTCCAAGAATAAACGTAATCCTTTATACATCAAGGATGGACTTTTCTGTATATTCACAGAAAGTGTTTGAGACAAGTGGAATTAATACCATGTGGGTTCTCGAAGACTCTCAGGATTTGCTTGATTTTCTGTGATATCAGAAAATGACCAAATTTAATTCTGTCAAAACATTTGATTTTTTTAACTTGTAACACCACTCTCCCTCATGACAAGGTAAAGGGAACAAATCGATCTTTGTGGTACTAAGCGTCAGGACCATAGATGTAGTTACATATCTATCTAGGTTCAGGAAAATTTGCAAAATTGAAAGCAAATGCCATGTGAAGTTGACTGAGAAAACAATTATATTTTGTTTGTTTGTTTGTTTGTTTGATGTTTAACGCCGCACTCAGCAACATTCCAGCTGTATGGCGGCGGTCTGTAAATAATCGAATCTAGACCAGACAATCCAGTGATTGACATAATGCGCATCGATCCACGCAATTGGGATACGATGACATGCATCAACCAAGTCAGCGAGCCTGACCTACGGATCCCGTTAGTCGCCTTTTACGACAAGCAGAGTCGCCTTTTACGGCAAGCATGGGTTGCTGAAGACCTGTTCTACCCCGGATCTTAACGGGTCGAGAAGACAATATGTGAAATACTGGACTTCCTCATTGATAATGTAAAATTTGGGGGTAAGACATTTAAGAAGAAGGCGTCCCCGTGAGCGCCAATTGTGCACCCCTTCTTGTTGATCATCTTTGTGTATGCGTATGAGCCCGTATTGGTCAAAACAAGGTCACATGTTCAAGGAGTTAAGCTTAAGCTTCAGGTATATCGATGGTCTAAGATCGTTAAATAACGGTCAGAGAGCCGATTCCCTCCCACTGATCTTCCCCTCTGAACGAGAAATAAAGGAGACCAGTGACACCGCATCGTCTGTCTCACATTTAGATCTATGCATATGTAGCAGGGCGTGGAGTCATCCCACAGATGACATCCTTACCTTGTCATCTTGCTGAAGGGGTTAACCTCTTTGGACAAGGCGTCCGACCTCGGATCAGAAGGTCCGTGGTTCGAATCCCATCACGGGACTCGGAAATTTTATGGCCGCTACACATACAGATTCAGAGTGACAAAGCACTCTCCACAAGAATGTATGACAAGAGGATGACTTCAACTTTCAAATAGAAAACTTTCTCTTTATGTCGAGCAATACTCCAGCAGTTCCAGCCTTTGGTGTCTACATGTCACAACGTTAGAGGCAAGCATGGGTCGCTGAAAACCTATTCTAACCAGGATTTTCACAGGTACACATGTATATGAATTGTGGGGACAGAAAACTGGTGGACAAAATTTCTCGAGGAACAAACTACGAATATAAAAAAAATATATTTCACCAGTGCCTTTAAGTTTGTTAAAACCATGTTTTGATGTCACTGAGATAGTGTTCAAAGCAGCCTCTTCTAACCCGGGGCCCACTTGCACAAAGCGATCTTAGCGCTAAGACTATTGTAAGCCTATGTTAAAGTATGGGAGTTACGATCATCTTAGCGCTAAGATCGCTTTGTGCAAGCGGCCCGGCGGATCTTCACGGGTCAGACACAGTGACTCAATATAACATCTAGTCTTGTGGCAATATCTAATCTAGTGGCAAATACCTATTGAGTTTGTATGGCTAATAAATCAATAATCAAATGCAATAAATCGATCTGGAAAAGACTGTGTCCTGGTCGGCCATGCACGGAGTGATGCGTCGTCATGTTTTGCAGGAAGATAGGTATTGCAAGGCCATGCGTTTTTCCGGTCGTGTCCTTAGGGTGCCCATCCCATACAAAACTACACTCCCCTACCGAGAAGCACGATGTAATATTCATTGTATATTGTTTCTGTGACAAAGGTCTAATAAACATGTGTTTGCCTTGTCACAGGGTTAAATAGAAGACATGGCAACAGTTCGTACCCCGTGCACATGAAAAAACCATCATATCAACAAACACCACTTTACTTTAAACTGTTTGCCGACACGAAAAAACTTTCCATCCAATTGTTTGTTTCTGTCAGTGATAAGGAAAAATGAATTCGTTATCAAACTAAAACATTCTAAATTAACCTTTTAAAGTTAAACGTTTCGGTGTCAACCAAAACAAAATTTGCCTTCGTCCACTGGTGGGGGCACGGGTGGCCCAGTCGTCTAAGGCGCCGCGATTCGCTGTGCAGAGTTGCGTCCCTTGGGCACGCCAGAAACCTATGATTGTGAGTTCGAATCCCGGTTCACCCTGATTATGTTTCTAGGTTTGTCAGCACCATACCCGTGCTCGTGGGTTTCACCGAAGTGGTAGACGTCTGAGACATGCATCACTCCGGGCTTTCCTCCCACATTAGACCGCCTCCATGGTTTAGTGGTAGAGCGTCCGCCCGGAGAGCGGAAGGTCCGGGGTTCGATCCCCGCCCGCGTCATACCAAAACACGTTAAAAGATTGTACTTGTTGTTACCCTGTCTGGCGCTTGGCATTAAGGGGGTAAAACAAGGACTGGTTGGCTCAGAGTCAGTATACAGTGTCTGAGTGGGGTATTCATGTCTCAAACCAAAACGGCGGTTGACTTTGACAGCGGAACAAGAATTTCTTGACTGGATCAACGAGGAAATGAGCAAAGGCAGCTATCACCCCATCATCCTCAGTCTGCTCCACATCCTCATCAGCTTGTCATCGAGCCTCTTCTATTACGTTCTTCATTACGTCAAGGCAACCAAGCGGTAGTTGCGCCGCCATTTTGGCAGAGTGGGAAAGCGCTTCGAACTGTTGCAGACCCCAGGATGAGCGATCAATTTGTTTTCTCTGAGCGATTCGTGGCTTGCAACGCGCCCAAGATGTAAAGGTTGACATCTATACCGCTCTTTTTTTGTTATCAATAGGATATAATATCAATAGCGTCCAGTTCTGACGTCACTGCGGGCATCGCTATAGTCCACCTCCAAAAAGATCTAGCTCAATAGGAATAGACAGCCTTGTCCATTGTACAGCGCTCGGTCGATGTTCAGACTGTGAAGGGATTGTCTATTCGTCCAGACAAATAGTTAATTTGTGTTCCCGTGTGATAGGTGCCAGAGTGATATATGATGTATTTTATACTATCAGTACAAGACACACAGCATGTGAAGTATTTCAAATGGACGATTGAAAGAAATGTATGGCTCATCTATTTGCACGGCGACAAACACAGGTCCCGGTGTTGGCTTGCTTCTTCAAAGCGATTGTCAAGGTGATAAATACTCTCAGTTCCAACTGATTGTCCTGCACAGTAGATAATGTGCTGTTCAGTGTTCACGTAGATCGTAAATATCTCCCTTGAGGCGATGCGTTTATCGACGTTTTGTGGAACATTGTTTTCTGTGCTGTAAACGATGACGCTGCCACAGTTCACCAACACTGTTGTGTATAACACATTCCCTGGGCACCCGTTGTGTATGACACATTCCCTGGGCACATATATCACCATACTGCTGTACGGACACGCATGAAGTCGCTGCGTAAATGGTGGTATTGTTTTATTATCCCCCGCCCAACAAAGTTGGCGGGGGATATAGAAACGGGCTCCGTCCGTCCGTCCGTCCCGTTTCGTTTCCGGGGCATAACTCAGAAACCGTTCAATATTATTTCATGAAACTTTGCAGGTCTGTCAAGTACATGCAGAACTGGTGCCTTTTGCTATTTAGAAATTATTATTTTTTACGTTTCCATGGCAACAAGATGGACTTAGGTTCTGTGAGGGTAGGGTTCGTTTCCGGAGCATAACTCATAAACCGTTCAATATTTTTTCATGAAATTTTGCAGGTTTGTCAGGTACATGCTGAACTGGTGTCTTTTGCTATTTAGAAATTTTATGTCATGTTATTCCATGGAAGTGAGTGTGGAGTGTTGTGTTTGAATTCCCGTTAAAACAAAAAATACTCAAAATATTCAATGTTGTCGAGTGCCTGCCTTTCATCTGGGCCATGTCTTGTCAAGTGGTTTGAGCATTATCGTGTCAAGCTGATGGAACGGGTTCGATTCCCCACACGGTTACAATATGTGAAGCCCATTTCAGGTGTCCCCCGATGTTACTGGGATGTTGGTAATATGTGGCATAACACTCACTCACTCACTCACTCACTCACTCACTCACTTGGGGCAACAACGGCAATAACCGCGACAACAAATCTGGAACGAAAGATAGACCTACATTATCTAAATCAAAAAGCTTGTTCATCCAACACACTTCAAATATCCTTCAATTTTTAGCTTTGTCTGTAAACATTGATTGCCTTGTGTTTTCAGCAAGCCAAGCGCGACAACAACGCCGTGATGTGGGAGGGCCTCCTGAAGGGGTTCGCGTGTGCGGGTGGCCTCATCCTGGTTGTGGCCATATTGATGCACCTGCCTTGCTGCAAAAGCTGGGTGAACAAAAAGGAAACGGAAGTCTTCAAGTGGCAGGGCGAAATGAAGGGCCGGAACAGGCCGAACATGGAACCAGTGACAGTGATTGGTCAACAATACTAAATAACATTCGTAACCACTCGTGCCATTCCGAGATCTGCTGAATGTTTCTATCACGGAAAGGCACGAAAGTAGAGTCTATTTTTTCACGGCAGATCGTGACATTAGTGATCGTATCCTGAATAAGTATCGATTTAGAGGAAAAAACTTTAATTGTGGAGAATGTATAATTAGACATTCGCTGACACGTGTTAATTTCGTGTGTTCAACCCTGTAATGTTCGTGCAGAAGCCACGAATTGAAAGGAAGGAAATTCACGAGTCATTCGTGACCAACTCGTGTTATTCCGGGACAAACCGAATAGCGACTCGTGCGACTCTCATGGCTTTTTCACGACCGAGTTCAGTCTTAGCGCAAACGGGCATACCTAAAACAATTTCAACTCGTTGCGTAATGGTTCACATATATTTTCCCCGATGCAATTTAAAGCACATCGGGACGTGCGGAATTATACAGTATGATTTGGCACATTTTACTGTGTCTTGGGTATATTTTTAGATGCTAGACATATGTAAAATCAAAACTTATTTCTGAGGGATTCTTTGACGAAGAACTTGAAATCATACGCGCATTCTGATAGGTTTGTCGTATTTTCGCACATAACATTCATCGATAGGGGGACGAGTCTTCTTGCAGGTTACGGAAAGAGGCGAGTGGTGACGAATGATTCACGAATGTTGACGAATGAGAACTTGGGGATAAGGTACGAGTGATCACGATTGTGTAATGAGATGACGGAAATATACGAGTGGTCACGAATGTTCAGTAAGATGACCATTCGGAACACCTCATTGTGAACAAATTTACATGTAACACAATATAGCTTGTCCGTACTAAATGAGATTATCAAACCATTTAGGTACAATGTTGACGTTGATGTATTCGATCGTTTTGGAAAAAAAATATCAGGCAGGAAAAGATGAGGTGTTTCGAATATTATGGTACAGTAAAACACCATTGTGTCGAGCTTACGTTTGTAAACCTTGTTCCTGCGTATTCCTTCTTTATTCATAATTTTCGGTTGTGTCGAACCTCGGATAAATAGAAGTATTTACGAAGGTTCCTTCAACTTCGGCACAACGGTGTTTAACTGTATATTTATTACGTGACTAAAATTTCATGGAACAGGTTTCAAAATCAACGAACAAAAGTCATGCACCTCTATCGAATGAGTTTTCGAGCTACGTTCTTCAAATGAAACTGTTTAAAATATATATTGTTTTGCTTACATCTACAATATTGACACTTCAAACATGTTACATATTTAATTACATTATACAGTTATACAGAAGCTGTTCAAAGTCATCAAACAATTATGTGATATATTTCGTCGATAACACGTAGCAACGAGTGAAAGAAACTTCATGAGAAATGTACATAATTATTTATCCATATTAGCATTCTTGTGCAATGCAATATCCTTATAGATGTCAATTTTGGATAGTCAGTCAATAAATATACAAGTAACATTTTTTAAATAAACAAACCACTCGTCAGTGGTATAGAGGAAGTCATCGAGCGATATCCAAACGCTGGAAGACCTAAAATACCACATGACCTAAAAACATCACAATGAAATTCACTTTCATCGCAAAACATCATAATTACCGATCTGTGCAACAACAGTGATGTTCAAAATAACACGATTAGCTTTGCTTTGGGATAAAACAGCGGTTGGATTGTACGATCGATGACTACCTGTAAATGAAACAAGCAAACTGCTGAAACCTATTTTCTACATTGGCGTATTCAATTGTTTGATGTTTGTTATGTATTTTCTTTTATATTGTCTATTTTCTTTTAAATGTTGCATATACGCGTGGCGTTATTTCATGTGCCATGTGTTTGACGTAGCCTTTGATCCCTAAAAATAGAATAACGTGAATCTAAGAATAGACGACCAATGAAAACCTAAATAAACGGGGATAATTCTTTCGTGCATCAATTGACAGATAGCAAAAATAGGCAACACTGGTGTCCAGTTATCGTGTTGATAATGTGCAAGTTTGAATCATTATCTGTCTGCCACGTGTCTTGAATTTAAGACACAGACGGAATTGGGATATGTTCAAGTCGAAACAACATGTCGACAAATTTCAATTCATAACCTCGATTCCACGCGGCTTTTCCCGCCATTTGTGTAAATAACATCGGGCATTAGGAGAGCAGAGTGCCACCACCAACAAAACGTTATAAGAGGAGATGTCTGATTGGTTCAAATCTTGATCGCATGGTCATTTTGATTGGTTAGAACAAGCCAGTCTATTTTTAGCGATCGAAGGTAACCATGGTGTTGTTTTTGAATGGCGAGCACCCCCAAAACACCTGTGTACTAAGTCATTTCAGAACTTTTTCTAATGTTCATATCAGGGAGGTGAAGACTCCCATTAGTGTTCAACAAAGGGTTCTTGCCGTGTAAATCGTTAACATGTTAGCATTTGTTTCTAAAAGAATACAGAACACTGTGTTTGACGACAAAGATCTTAAGATGGAAGTGTTAAAACATAGCATGATGGCCACTTCTTGCTCAAAGCACTTAAGTCTGAAGCAAGTTCTTCTCATACAAAGCTCACCCTGTGATATTTATTTAGTTCTCGTTGTCCAATGAAACACTTGTCCAAACTTTTAGTGGTGTATATATGTACTGTCACATTATGTAGAAAATCAATACAGTGTATCTACAGTAAAACCTGTCTTCAAATCAGTACAGTATCTAGTACTCTTTACAGTCAACACTTTCTTCAAATCAATACAGTATCTAGCGTCAAACCTATCTTCAAATCAATACAATATATACAGTCAATCCTGTTTTCAAATCAATACAGGATCTAGTTCTCTCTACAGTCAATCCTGTTTTCAAATCAATACAGTATATAGTACTCTCTACAGTCAACTCTTTCTTCAAATCAGTACAGTATGTAGCGTCAACCATATCTTCAAATCAATACAGTATCTGGTACTTTCTACAGTTAACCCGACTCTTCAAATCAATACAATATATGCAGTCAATCCTGTTTTCAAATCAATACAGTATCTAGTACTCTATACAGTCAACCCTTTCTTCAAATCAATACAGTATCTAGTACTTCAAATCAACACAATATATACAGTCAATCTTTTTTTCAAATCAATACAGTATCTAGTTTTCTCTACAGTCAACCCTATCTTCAAATCAAATAAATATATGCAGTCAATCCTGTTTTCAAATCAATACCGTGTCTAGTTCTCTCTACAGTCAAACCTGTCTTCAAATCAATACAGTATCTAGTACTCTCTACAGTCAAACCTGTCTTGAAATCAATACAGTATCTAGTACTCTCTACAGTCAAACCTGTCTTCAAATCAATACAGTATCCAGTTCTCTCTACAGTCAACCCTATCTTCAAATCAGTACAGTATCTGCAGTCAACCTTGTCTTCAAATCAATATTAAGTTTAACCATGGTATGGTTGATGTATATTTTCTCTATTGTTTTGCAAAATGACCTATAGCTGCCTCAGGTTTACATGTAGGGAATGGCCAGTGAATTCCAACAATAGCGTGATGTTAAGATGCGTGTAAATGTAAAGAACGCCCTCCAGTTCATGCTGGGACAGAGAGATGGGAGAATTCGGGTTTATCAAATACATGTTAAATTCGAAAATATCAGGGGGCATGGGTGGCCCAGTCGTCAAATTCGCCGTCATTCGAGTTGCGTCCCTTGGGCACGCCAGAAACATATGATCGTGGGTTCGAATCCCGGTTCGCCCCGATTATGTTTCTACTTTTGTCCATATCCGTGCTCGTGGGTTTCACCAAAGTGGTATAGGTCTGAGACCTGCATCACTTCGGGCTATCCTCCTACATTAAGCTGACACGCCGTGAAATAACTGGAACACTGTTCAAAGCGGCGTTAAACCCAATTCACTCACTCACTCAACTGAAAAACAAACAAATTGGAAAGCCACAAAGGAAGTAATGGGGACTCCAAGAAACTACTTAGACACCTAGGGGTACACAAGACGCATAAGACACGATTGTCCATTTTAACACATTACAAGGTGCGTGCAGCTCTCTAAATACTTAATTGCTTCAATGAGTCACGAATGTTACTCGATCTTAAACAAAGTGACCTCGTTCATCCGGACGACAGTGTTTTCAGTGGATTAGACCGGATTAACTAATGTACGGATTAATCTGTCATTGTGGGGAGCAATTAGAAAATAACTAACGAGCTACGTGTACAGGGAGGCACAGATTATCTTTCCAGAGTGAATTGGGTTAATTCAAGGGACTTAGAGCATTTATATACCGTTTTGAAATTTGTATCGCTTTACAAAGGAACCGCTACCATGGCGTTATTTTAATAGGTAAGATCCCTTCTCTTCCGTGCCTTGTGATCCTTTACTGAGAAATAAAAATCTGTTGTAAGAAAGGTGTTCTTTTTATTTTGTATCAAACAACAAAATGCAGCAAGCTTGGTTAGTTCAATGACCGGCCATGTTAATTTTTGAGCATGCGTGCGTGCGTGTTTGTGGGTATGTGTGTGTGTGTGTGTGTGTGTGTGTGTGTGTGTGTGTGCGTGCGCGCGTGTAGGGGGTGGGGATGGGGGAGGAGAGGTGGGGTGAGAGAGAATTTGCTGTATAAAAACCTTTTTCACTATTTTTGATTCAGCTTTACAAGACGAGATGTGATTACAAAGAAGTGTCATTATCCCGAGTCAAGGGCGTTAACTGACTATTAAAGTCCAGTTTCCACCTTGTTGAACTAGGCTGGAATTATGGAGTTACATTTTGGCTGGACTAACGAGTCAATGCATTGTCCAACCAAAATCGCGCAACGAACTGGACATCCTGATGCGTAAACGACCCGTTTTATTTCAATATTGTTCTTGATTATCGATAAT
The DNA here is from genome assembly GCF_023055435.1 of Haliotis rufescens. Lineage (NCBI taxonomy): Eukaryota > Metazoa > Mollusca > Gastropoda > Lepetellida > Haliotidae > Haliotis > Haliotis rufescens. Next base: position 15,490,698 of record NW_025963813.1, read on the forward strand.
ATCGAGTGACTGGGCGCCGCCATTTTGTTTGAAGCCAATGCAAGTGATATGAGTTTGGTATGTGATTGGTCAATAGGAGGGACATAGAAGGGACCTAAGTCGTATTAGCCACTGGTGGCGCTACGATCGAGCCTGGAAATTCCAGCCGAATTCGGCAATGGTGGTAACTGGATTTTTAAACTCCCTTGCCTCGGGACGATGAAGAAATACATGTGGTTCCCCCTTTCAAGGAGAGTGATTGAGTGAGTGAGTGGGCTTCACACATTGTACCAATATTGGGAATCGAATCCGGGTCTTTAGCGTGACGAGCGAACGCTTTAACCATCAGGCTACCCAACATATGTTTGGAAGCAGTGGCAAAAAAACTAGTCTGCCTCTTGCACGAATCTGAACAAAGAATATATACCATCTGTCGGTGAGATATTTACGTCAAAAGGCCTATTGTTGTGGAGTTGAGCAGACTTGTCTGCCCCGGGCAGCTTCAAAGCCATTGGCCTTTCATCACAACCTTTGGTTTTACAACTTTTATCAAATAGGAAATGTTTTTCAAAGACCTCCAACAACAGAGAAATTCGCTCCACAATAATATGTATTTTACGATAGATTTTTATAGATAGATATCAAACGTGACAATAATCTCTGAATAATTCATTCAGCTATCGGCGGTTGTTAGGATACAGTTAGACAAATATACAGAGCCGCTTCTGCATAAATGGTCAAAAACATTCAACACTAACAAAACGCATGGCCGACTGGATAACCTACCTGCCCAAGGCAGAAAGAAGGCTCTTACAAGTGCTTCGCTACGAACAGATAGACCGGAAGTCAAAATATTATCAAATATACATTAAGCTCCACCGATAAATATTGACATCACATATTGTGCGATTCATCTGTGATGTCCTCAACAAGAGCCAGTGAGTTCCGTTCGACAAAATCAATGCATTTGTCATTAAACGTGGTGACCTTACATATAGTTACATCTTTATCTTTGGAGGTTCAGGACAATTTGTCAAAATGAAAGCAAATGCCATTTTGATTTTACTGAGAACGAATTGAGTTAAATACTGAACGTCCTTGAATATAACTTATGTGAAATAGAGACATTAAGTCATGTAGGCATCCCCGAAGGCAACAATTATGTTCCTTCCTTGTTTATCTGTATATTTATGCATACGAGTCAGAAAACGGATGGCAAAATCAAAACAAGGCAGTTATGCCAAGAGCAGTTTACCTTAAGATTCAGGTGTATCGATAATTTGAGGTGAGATGAGGTGAAATGGGGTTTAACGTCGCGTCCAAGATTATTGCATTTATATAGCGACGCGCATGCACGTGTGTGTGTGTGGCTGCTTGTACTAGTCCGGACTGATGCCGATTTATAGTGCTAGCTCACTGAGATACCATGCCGCAGTTGAACATGAATACCCCACTCAGACACAGTATACTGACTCCGAGCCGACCAGTCCTTGTTTTAGCCCCTTAATGCCGAGCGCCAGACAGGGTAACAATTAACAAGTACCATCTTTTAACGTTTAAGATCTACAATTAAGATCTATTTATTGTCTTTGGTGGTAATTTATACAGAAATAAATACTGTATCCGCCCATGCGAACACTCTTTGATAATGATTCATGAACACACGCTCATGACAGAGTTGGACGATAGATCTCTTATGATGATGGAAAAAGGGCTCTGTCGCTTTTAAGGATTGACTGTGTGATTTTTTCGGTTCATTGAGGTATGAATCGAAAAACCGATGTGCAAACTGTATGAATCCGCGTTGCAAGCGGCGAGAAGAACTGCAACGGGAAGAAATATGTCCGGGAGAAGGCGGCTATTTCAAATAACATGGTCAGTTACCGCCAGATTCAAATATTAGTTCCATGAGAGCGGGAAAACACAGTTGGGAAAATGCTAGTTAGAAATTAAACCCGAAGACATGAAAGTTGAACCGAGGCGAGCGAGAAATAAACAGGCGAGCGAGCCTGCACGTTTGCTGTTTCATTCATTCTCGGCCTTCGGTTTCAAAGGGTAGTTTGGACAATGAATATGCATGAATGTCGCTAAATGTCCTGTGCATGACGATACACGTGAGCAGAAAGGGAATTCCTTCGACTGTAATATTGGGATTCGCAGCAATAAACGAAGTGCGCCTCGGTGGGCGTGGTTTAATTTTTTTACATTCATGAGGAAATGAATGCAATAACACGTGACCAGTTCAGCTGATCAGAATGCAGGAATTTCAATGAACACAACGAAAATTTGATTTTTAGCTCAACAAATAACAACACTGATCCCTCATATTTGAACAACTCTCGCATTATTGGTAGAGATCTCTGATTCAAGATTCAAACGACATTAAGGGCAGGGATCTCTCAGTTTCATAAACATTTAAATGACATTACTGGTAGAGATGTTTCAGTTTCAGTAAGTGAATGAGTATGCTTTTATGCCACATTTAGCAATATTCCAGCAATAACACGGTAGGGTACACGAGAAAATGGGCTTCACACGTGACGAGCGAACACTTTAACCACAAGGCTACCCCACCGTCCCCTCTCAGATTCAAGAACATTCCAGTGTCGCTTGTAGAGGTCTCTCAATTTCCAGAAAACTCTGGTGACATTACTAGTTGATATTATACATCTGTTTTTCAAGAAGATTCAGGCAACATTACTGGAAGGGACCTCTCAGTTTCAAGAACATTCAAATGTCACTAATGGTGGAGGTCTCACAGTTTCGAGAATATTACAGGAAGATTCCCATGATATTACTGGTTGAAATTTCTCGGTTCCAAGAACATTCCTTTGAAAATTAATTAAAAATTAATTAATAACATAACTAAAATGACAAGTTCACTTTGATCCATTTATTTGCATCCTCCTCCTCCTCATCATCATATTTTGTGTGTTAACAGTAACAAGTAAATGTTCTGTTTGCTTCTTGTCAAACACCACACTCGGCAATATTCCAGCAATATGACAACAGCCTGTAAATAACAAATTACGGACCAGACAAGTCAGTGATTGAAAGGAATGCAAAGACATTCTATCAACCAATTCATCCAGTCCGCCCACCAGATCCATTTGGTCCGCTTGAATGACAAGTACAATGTGGTGGGGATCAATTACCCAAATAATGTTACGTGAGCAATATTGCAGCCATATCGGGGCAGCAACAAAGTCTGTAATGGCCTGTCTTGTCTTCCCTCCCAAAAGTACAACAGCGAGCAATGGAAGCCCCATAATGGGCTTCACACACTGTACCCATGTAACATCTTCATCTGATCATGTAATCATGGGTATTTGAGACTGGAGCTGGGTCCCCCTGAAGCTTGAGCACCCAGGGCAGGAGTGGAGAGTCTCGTGGATGAACAGGTCGCAGTCCAGGCAAAACAACTGGCTGCAGCTCTCACAAATATACACCTGGAATAGAAGCTACGTGTCAGTGAGTGAGTTGTTATAATACAGTAAACTACGGTTATAACGAACACGCTTATAACGAACTGACGGATATAACGAACTTACTTTTTGGTCCCGACTACTTGCTGTAGTCATGCTTTATATGTACTTATAACGAACTACGGTTATAACGAACTAAAATTAGTGGTCCCTTTGAGTTCGTAATAACCGTAGTTTACTGTATTACACAGTGCTCAAGATAAGCTATTCATCTAGTCCCTTCAAACTGGTGTCGTGTGGGTTCGAGAGCTTTATAGGACTCAAAAATACCACGATACTTCCAAAAGAAAGTGTGATGGCAAAGGATCATGATGTAACTGTCATCGTGGAGTTTGGCAAGGTTGACGGAATGTCCGTTTATAATTTCAAAATACATTGCTGATTTGCTCATCGAATACGCAGGGTTACTTCACAATATTTTGATAATACGCACAAGTTTTATTTTTGTAGCGTATTTGTAATGTTCGTTGCGTATTTGATACGCTTGGAATTTATTTTACTGAGTATTTCTGCATTTCTGATGCGTGTTTTACGCAGATACGCAGCTTATCTGGAGCTCTGATTACAGGTCAAAATATCACCAGGGGTATAAATCATTTCGTATTTCAAGTTGATGACATAAACGGAACAATCACCCCACTTTCCGTTATTTCTACTGGTCCTGTGAACCCCATCCTGGATCAATCAGGCAGGGTTTTTTAAAAAGCATGGCGGACTTTTCCGACCTATGACAATAAAGTGCTGGTGGGCAAGTGGGAAAACACCATTTAGTTGCCCTTGACGGTGTTAACTTTGAAACTTAGAAGATACACTGTGTGCTTCGAACATAATTTTGAATTACCTCCCTTTACACAAACTCCTCGCTGGATTAGACTGGATCCCTGTCCTAATGCTTTAATTCTAGCTGTGACTGTTATGTAGCATAGCGAGTGTGTGAACAGAAGCAGGTACCAGTCTACTCACTGGATAAAAATCCCATTTGGAATTCCATGGTTAATTCTGATAGTCACTTTAACATTATCAAGTCGAGATGTCAGTGTTGGTTGGTTTGTTGTTTAACGCCGCACTCAGCAATATTCCAGCTATATGACAGCGGCCGGTAAATAATCAAGTCTGGACCAGACAATCCAGTGATTGACATCATGAGCATCGATCCACGCAATTGGGATCGATGACATGCATCAACCAAGTCAGTGAGATGTCAGTGTACACGTTTCCAAATTAAGAATGTATTTTTTCCGATTTTTTCTGATTGGCTGAACTGTTAATATGTTAACTAATCAAACATTGTGTATCTCTAGATATCATATTTCCAGTTTAACTGACATGGATGATCCTCTGGACAATTTTTCAATATAGAAACAAAGACAACTGAAAATATAAACGATAAAAAACGAAAAATACAAGTGGAAAAGGACAAATCATATGAAATAAAACGGAAATGGTTCTTGGTTGGGTTAGGTGAGTTCCAGTGGTTGACCATCGATAGTGACACTGGCTTGTCTAATTGTCTTTTTTCCTTTCTCTGATTTAGCAGAGCAAGTTGAAAATCAAACTGGGCAAGTATAGATTTTAAGTTTACTTTGTTGGAAATTTTGGTATCTGAACAACCCTCCCAGGGTTCGATATTCTACTCACAAGGACACTGTGGAACCATTGTCTCATGTCCAGTTCAAATAACATGATGCAGAACTTGGTCAGAAAATCAAATCAAACTATTCTTAGCATAAGGGATGAGTGAGTGAGTTGGGCTTAACACCGCTTGGAACTGTATTCCAGTTATATCCCAGCGTGTCCGCGTAATGTGTGAGGAAAGAAGCCGGTCTCAGACGTTTATCACCTGGTAAAACCCACGAGCAGGGCTGACAAACCTAGAAAAATAATCGGGTGAACCGGTATTTGAACCCATGATCATTGGATTTAGGTGTGCCCAAGGGACATAACTCTGCACAGCAAAATGGAACATCTTAGACAACTGTGCCACCTGTGCCCCTCTTGGCATATGGACCTCTATCGATCTTAATATCAAGGAAAACAACTTTTCCATCTGAAAGTGCATTTATATGTCTTCTGATTTAGATAATCCATATGACATTTTGGAATAAAGATTTGTTCTGAACTCTTGTTCAGAAAAGACATTCTGATTGGTATTGTTGATTTTTATCTCACTGCTTTTGTGAATAAATTGATGGGGACATAACGTTGCCTCTTTCAACAAGTAGAGGTTGAACATGTTGATGGAGACATGTTCTAACCTGGAATGCAGCAGGAATCTGTATTTGACAATAACACTCACGTTTTGTTCTGTGATTTGGATCTGGCAAGAGTAGCACCTGTAACAAGAGGAAACATTGTCTAATGATCCAACCACATACCATTTCAACCACATAATGAAAAATGATAAGTAAATTACTGACGAAAACTTGGTGAGGTGAGGTGAGGTGAAATTGGGTTTAACGTCGTGTCCAAGATTATTGCACGTATATAGCGACATGCATGCATGTGTGTGGCTGCTTGTACTAGTCCGGCCGATTTATAGTTGGGATACGATGACATGCATCAACCAAGCCACACGACGCCATTAGTCGCCTCTTACAACAAGCATAGTCGCCTTTTATGGCAAGCAGGGGTTGCTGAAGACCTATTCTCTACACGCATCTTCACGGGTGTCCACAATGCAGACTCACTTTGGATTGGCTGACAAGTTCGACACTGGGGTTTCCTTGAAAGCTGGCAGTGGAAACAGATGATGGTAGGACCGGGCGAGGTGTGGGGCGGACACTAGCGTCAAACCTGGAAATAGAAATATATCATACAACAATAAAGGAAGAAACTACGTGAGTGAGTGATATCTCAGTGACATCAAACATGGTCATAAACAAAGGCACTGGTGAAATATATTTGTTATATCTGTAGTCTGTTACTCGTGAAACCTTGTCCACCATTTTGATGTCCCCACAATTCATTCACGTCATCCCATGAAGATCCAGGTCAGAATATGTCCTCAGCTGCCCATGCTTGGGCTAAGATGCGACAATGCTTGGCATAAGAGGAGTCTAACGGGATCGGCTGGTCAGACTCGCTGACTTAGTTGATGCATGCATCGTATCCCAATTGTCTGGATCGATGCTCATGATGTCAATCACTGGACTGTCTGGTCCAGACACGATTATTTACAGATTGCGGTCATACAGCTTGAATATTGCTGAGTGCGGTGTAAAACAACAAACAAACAAACATGTCTCTCATGGCCACCACCTACCACAAGCCTTGCACTCTATGGGCAGCTCACAGTATTTGCTCTTGCATTGGGGACAGAAGTAACCGCTGTTGCTGAAGCCTTGGCTGCCAGACTTTCCATCGGCATGGCTGGAAAATAAATCAGTTATTGGCATTTTGTTCTGATTTCCATCCCTCCAAGAAATTAATAAATTGGGTTTGGTTTAAAATGTCAGTCAAGCAATGGAGCATGGGGCCATCTTCTTTCTGACATGCATCAAAACTCCATTACAACAAGAAAGATCTTCAAAACATTATTTATGTTAGGGAAGATAATTGTTTTCTGGGATCACTTACACCCAATATCAGATGATCCTGGTAGGACAAAGGCCCACAACTCTGCATAGCCACCAGTGAAACCGATAAAGCAGGAACACCAAGAAATATAATATTTGTTTGTGCTCACCGGAACACTTGGGAATAGTCAAGCAACTTCATGGCAGCTTGTAAATAATTTAGTATCAACCAGACAATCCATACAGTCAGAGTACAATGACATGCAATCAAGAAAGCCAACAAAACTGACCACCGAATCTGTAAATCACCTTGTGTGACTGGAACAGGCTGCTGGTGACCATTTCTCACCTGGAATCCCCACAGGGCTTCAGAGACTGGGTTTAACATATCATACCAGTGCCGGCCATGGAACGTACCATCGACCCACCGTCTGTTGTGTGGCACTCTACCCCACTGTCTGTTGTGTGGCACCCTCCCCCACTGTCTGTTGTGTGGCACCCTACCCCACTGTCTGTTGTGTGGCACCCTACCCCACTGTCTGTGGTGTGGCACCCTACCCCACTGTCTGTTGTGTGGCACCCTACCCCACTGTCTGTTGTGTGGCACCCTACCCCACTGTCTGTTGTGTGGCACCCTACCCCACTGTCTGTGGTGTGGCACTCTACCCCACTGTCTGTTGTGTGGCACCCTACCCCACTGTCTGTTGTGTGGCACCCTACCCCACTGTCTGTTGTGTGGCACCCTACCCCACTGTCTGTTGTGTGGCACCCTACCCCACCATCCAATTGTCTGTTGTGTGGCACCCTACCTGACTATCTGTTGTGTGGCACCCTACCCCACCGTATGTTGTGTGGCACCCTACCCCACTGTCTGTTGTGTGGCACCCTACCCCACTGTCTGTTGTGTGGCACCCTACCCCACTGTCTGTTATGTGGCACCCTACCCCACCATCCAATTGTCTGTTATGTGGCACCCTACCTGACTATCTGTTGTGTGGCACCCTACCCCACTGTCTGTTATGTGGCACCCTACCCCACGATCCCAATGTCTGTTATGTGGCACCCTACCTGACTATCTGTTGTGTGGCACCCTACCCCACTGTCTGTTATGTGGCACCCTACCCCACCATCCCAATGTCTGTTATGTGGCACCCTACCTGACTATCTGTTGTGTGGCACCCTACCCCACTATCTGTGGTGTGGCACCCTACCCCACCATCCCACTGTCTGTTATGTGGCACCCTACCTGACTATCTGTTGTGTGGCACCCTACCCCACTATCTGTGGTGTGGCACCCTACCCCACCATCCCACTGTCTGTTATGTGGCACCCTACCTGACTATCTGTTGTGTGGCACCCTACCCCACTATCTGTGGTGTGGCACCCTACCCCACCATCCCACTGTCTGTTATGTGGCACCCTACCTGACTATCTGTTGTGTGGCACCCTACCCCACTATCTGTGGTGTGGCACCCTACCCCACCATCCCACTGTCTGTTATGTGGCACCCTACCTGACTATCTGTTGTGTGGCACCCTACCCCACTATCTGTGGTGTGGCACCCTACCCCACCATCCCACTATCTGTTGTGTGGCACCCTACCCCACCACCCCACACCCTGGCTGCGTGTCCCTCCAGGGGTATATGTACTGCTGAAAACACAACCTACTCACCACATACACATGGATGCTGAAAGCACCACCTACTCACCACATACACATGGATGCTGAAAACACAACCTACTCACCACATACACATGGATGCTGAAAGCACCACCTACTCACCACATACACATGGATGCTGAAAGCACCACCTACTCACCACATACACATGGATGCTGAAAACACAACCTACTCACCACATACACATGGATGCTGAGAGCACCACCTACTCACCACATACACATGGATGCTGAGAGCACCATCTACTCACCACATACACATGGATGCTGAGAGCACCACCTACTCACCACATACACATGGATGCTGAGAGCACCACCTACTCACTACATGCACATGGATGCTGTGAGCACCATCTACTCACCATATACACATGGATGCCGAGAGCATCACCTACTCACCACATACACATGGATGCTGAGAGCACCACCTACTCACCACATACACATGGAAGCTGAGAGCACCACCTACTCACCACATACACATGGATGCTGAGAGAACCATCTACTCACCACATACACATGGATGCTGAGAGCACCACCTACTCACCACATACACATGGACGGCTTCTCCCCCTGGTCTCGGTCAGCATTCAGCGTGTGGTGGGGGAAGCCTGCATCATCAACACTCAGCTTGACCAGGGTTATGAGTCTCAATGTAATCAATATCGGTTGTGTGAAATGCCTAATTTGACAAAGAACTCATCCTTATTTGGTCACATTTCTTCCCTTTTCACAATAAGGAATAAATTCTTATTTCACAAAGTACCTCAATCTGAGAAGGAAGTTACTCTTGGCTCGCCATTCAAGACCAAATTCCAATCAACCTTGCTTCGAGCAGGTTTCTTTAATGTATCTTTTTGCTTCCCAACCCATGCTTTTAGAATCTCTTTTTAAATCTTATTTCATTCATGTTAATATTAATCTGCTTCCAAAATCAAAAACATATGAATGATATTTGTTCAAACAATGAGTGAGTGAGTGAGTGAGTGAGTATGGTTTTAACGCTTTAACCACTAGGCTACCCGACCGCCCCTTGTTCAAACAGAAAGATGATGATGATGATGATGATGATGATGATGATGATGATTTTACTCACCCATTCTGATCAAAGAGGATTCTGTATTTGACTGAAATAAACCAAAGTACCGGTACTATAATACGATGAAACTCTCCAAGCATTATAAAAATGCATAAAGTACAGCAACATATTTATTTCTCGATGAAAAATAATTATAAGCATACCTCTTGTATTGACGTAACAGTGTGTTCCCTTTCCTCGTACATCTTTTTCACACATTTCAAACATGTTTGTTTGTGAAACAGTTTTGACTTGTGACTTAAAAATCGCAAAGATACTATCATGAATTCAACTTATTGTATCACAAATTGTATCAAGTGTAGAGCTTGTTTTCATTTCATTATTTTAATCTTAGTATATTTTCTTTTCATCCACTTGGGATTTATTCTGCCTCAATTTCAACATCACTGCCATGTTTAGAGTTTGTCCAACAGACACTGTGAGGAGCTTACCGTGGCCGGAGGGGGAGACACGTGTTGGTACAGCAGATCTTTGAAGTGAGACTCGTCTAGAATCACGTTGTACTTCCCTGCAGACAGTTTATCATGATACAGTGGTAATGACATGTCATACAGAGTGGTATTGGTCTAAACCAGAAATATGTATGACCGAAAGTTTATCCAGTTTAGACAGTGGTCTGGATCAGTGAGATATTCGCAAGAGTTATGTCCCCTGCTTTGCTGACACGGTATGAACATGCACAATTGTTTGTTTGTTTGTTGTTCAACGCCTCACTCAGCAATATTGCAGCTATAAGACGGCGGTCTGTAAATAATCGAGTCTGGACCAGACAATCCAGTGATTTTAAACATGTGCATTGATCCACGCAATTGGGATACGATGATATGCATTAACAAAGTCAGGGAGCCTGATCCCCTGATCCCGTTAGTCACCTCTTACGGCGAGCACAGTTGCCATATACAGCAAGCATAGGTTGCTGAAGACCTATTCTACCTTGGATCTACACTGGTCACATGTGAGATTGAAGACAATATTTAATTAAAATGAACAAGAATCACTACCCTGTAACAACAATATTTACAAATTAAATCTTACGACAGTTAACAGGTTAACCTTTGATCAAAAATCAAAATTCCTTAAAACTCTTCCTTTTTTTAAACATAAGCAGATTTGTCACACATTGTTAGTACAATGCTTTGTTTGTTTGTTGTTTAACGCAGCACTCAGCAATATTCCAGCTATATGACGGAGACCTAAGTCAAAGAAACTCTCAGAGTCAAGGGGGCACGAGTGGCCCAGTCGTCCAAGGCGTGGCGATTCGCTGTGCAGAGTTGCGTCCAAATACCTATAATTCTTGTGAATACCTCACCTCTATCACATCAGTGCCATAAATTCCTGTTTATGCTGAGAACCACACTATAATTTTTTATAAATTTTCAACAGACGTCCACTACACTGCCAACATATCCATAGTTGTGAGGGAAACCCTATCCCTTGCCAGAGGCGCCACTGCGCATGCGCAAGGCGGGAATCTAGTCACTTCTTTCCTGTGTGTCCAGATGACAACAAGGAAAATATTTTGTTGCACATCTGTACACGTGATTGAGTTCCACACTTACAAAGCACATTAGATCTTCTCAAGCTTCATAGGCTACAAGCAGTGAGCAGTCTACAAGCAGAGAACGGGGGTATAAGAAGATCGGAAGTTCTAGTAAGTAATTAGTTAGAAACGTTTTGTGGGATGAGATCTTCATCTCAAGGACAGACACCCGTCTGTTCAGGCTGTGGGCAACACCAGATACCTGGTGACCCTCACCCTAGATGTCTATCATGCAAGCAACTGCACACAAAAGTCAAGGTGCAGCTATTGCGAGCCTCTGTCAAAGGAGAAAATTGACAAGCTCTACAAGGCATGTATCAACAATCCTGATTACAAAGATTACTAGCGCATCAAGTAAAAACAAGTGATTAAGCTCTTGGTGGCCATATTAATCACGTGGGTTACAAGCGAGTGTCGCGCGAGGGCGCCGTCTCACCTTATGAGGAGTAGAGAACGCGTCGCTCATCCCACTCTCCCAAAAGTTGAGGAGCAGATGCATTCTACCGGTCAAAAAGAAAGTGCCTCTAACTTGCATCCGGCAACGTATGGTACGGTCGATCATCGAGTTTGGACAGAAACTAACGATCTTCACCCTCTGCCGCGTTCCCCCTTTTAACTTAATTGAGTTCGGAATTCAATGTCTGTAATGATGTATAAAGCGTAAAAGCGCGAGTGTCGCGCGAGAGCGCCGTCTCACCTTATGAGGAGAAGAGACCCCGTCGCTCATCCCACTCTCCCAATAATGTTGAGGAGCAGATGCATTTTACCGGTCAAACAGAAAGTGCCTCTAACTTGCATCCGGCAACGTCTGGTACGGTCGATCATCGAGTTTGGACAGAAACTAACGATTTTCACCCTCTGCCGCGTTCCCCATTTAACTTAAATGAGTTCACGGAAAGAATAACAAAATTCAATGTCTGTTATGATTGACGCACACATGCAATCTATGACCCGGCTTGGCCATACAGGGGTCGATCAGATTGATAAAAGCGCATGCTATCAATGTCTCCGGAAATCTCATATCCAAAAGAATCTGTCGCACAACCCCGGCTTGGCCATACAGGGGTCGATCAGATTGATAAAAGCGCATGCAATCAATGTCTCCGGAAATCTCATATCCAAAAGAATCTGTCGCACAACCCGGGCTTGGCCAACAGGGGTCGATCACAAGATTCAAGAGACCTAAGGATCTCCCAATAAAGTTGAGGAGCAGATGTACCTCACAGGTTTTTAACTAAAGGGATTCGGAGAAATTAACCAACTCAATGTTGTAATAATTGATAAAAGCGCACGCAATCAAGGGCTCAGGAATAAACTCTAAAAAAAAAAAAAAAAAAATTGATTGCACAAACCCGGCATGACCAAACGGGGATTGATAAGCACGAGATTAAGTGAGATATAAGGCTGAATATGGCAGTACTTCCTCATACAGCAGACAAGCAAGCCTACGCTGTATCTGATTATTATGAGGACACAGGAGAACAAAAAAGAGATAGATTACCTCCCTACCACGTACACCATAGGGCAGATCGTGAATCACGGACATTGCATCGCAGTATGCTCAGAAATACACACCATTCACCCTCTAGCCATTAGATAGACGAACTGACAAAGCTCGTGCTAATCAGGATAGAATTCCTAAGCATGCGCCATCTCATACTGCCACACAGTCCAGTTACACGGGCGGAGAAGCGAGGGAGATGTTACGTCACTATCACACAGTTATAGAACACGTGATTCCCGCACGGCCAGTCGTAGATCAGACGACCGGGATTACGCTACCCTCAGCCATATGACCCAGTCTCAGCACAGCCCGAGTAGGGGGTGCGGATCTATTGCTAATACTGTTTTTTATACAGTGGGGATTCTACTACGGAGGTTAATTATAGACCAAATAATTATGCCATTAACATATCATTGCAGAACTCTATAAATCTAATGCCCGCCCTTTAAAACAGATACAAGGACAAAATACCAAGATGACCTTGTTAGAACGTGACGGGTAGGAGGTACCGGTCAGTTGATTCTAGAATTCCTTACCCTTCCCTGTTCGTCATATATTGATGACGTCATCAAGAATCGAATATTCATTAAATGCTACTTTCGGCACTTAATGTTAGACTGGGTATGCCTGCCATTAATAAGAGTGATTACACAAGTTGCCCCTGCGCACAGCAGCCGAGCATCGTTGAACTTTTCTACTAACGTCATACCCCGAACAATCAGAACGTAGGCCTACACTTAGACACCCCACGGAGATGACACTACAGCAGACCGGATTCATCAACAGCTCACTGGAACACATTCTGAAGATGCAGGAAGATCTTCAATCAGCAACCGGACTAACGTCAGAAGCACAGTTCCTGCTAAAGATGATCATCCCACTTCGCAGAGGAGGAAGCAGAAGCAGTCCCCGAAGGGGATACCACCGGAAATGCCTTCAGACCCTACCGACATCGCTTGCCCAATGGACAACGATTTAGAACTACAGAAGATCAAAGATACGACCACATCGAATCCAGTCGAACTAGCCGGTCTCACAGACATCGACCCAAGATTACACAAGTTCAGCAAGGGGCTATCAGCACCTTAAAAGAGTCAAGAGACCACTCACGGGTTCTACTCCCCAGTACTCCAGGTACCTACACTTTGCAGTCAACAGTCAGAGATACCAGTTCAGGGTACTACCATTCGGCATATCCTTAGCCCCATGGTTATTCACCAGGATCACCAATCCCATCATCGGTTTGCGCCCATATAAGCTCATAAGGCTTCTCGTATATAGACGATTTCCTATTGGCCGATCAGGACAAGCGCAATTAGTTTAAACACAGTGTGCCTCACTACTAACACTCTTAGGTTTCCTGGTTCACCCTCTAAAACAGAGCTAGTACCCACACAGGCATCACCTACATAGGCGCAAGATTCTACTCAACAAGGGGCATAGCAGCACCCACAGAGGACAGATATGCAAGAGTAGAGCACATGATAACAAGCCCACTCGATCAGGCCGTCAAGTCGAGACGCTGGTGGATGTCTCGCCTATGCCCGCTCACATCTATCCAAGATTTAACCTACAGAGGCACAAGGTCTCAGCCTTTACTGAAGGAGGTTACATGTTTATATGCCTTGGTGGACTCAGTGAGTTGCAAGATCGAAGTAAGACACATTCCGGGGAAGCTAAATATACTAGCAGATTACCTATCCCGGAAAAACAAGATAGTACCCACAGAATGGTCACTACATCCCGAGGTGTTCAAGTGGATAACCCAGATATGGGACACTCCAAACATAGATCTATTCACCACATGTCTCAACAACAAACTACCAGTCTACGTCAGCCCAGTACCAGACCCACTAGCACTCCAAGTCGATGCGCTCTCCGTGGAATGAAAGGGAATGTTTGCTTATGCATTCCCCCATGGGCTCTCCTAGACAGAGTACTGAAGAAAATAGAGGAAACGGATTGTGTCATAATTCTCATAGCCCCGGCTTGGCCCAAAAGGGCTTGGTTTCCGAGACGTCTACAACTCCTGCTGGAAGTACCGCTGAAACTCCCAGTATGTCACGACCTATTGAGACAACCAAAGACGGACATATTTTACGGCCGCCTCGATAACCTCCATCTTCACGCTTGGAAATTATCTCGCATAAGATGCAAGCCGCCGGTTACTCTAAATCAGCTGCACGAAGAGTGGCTAGCTCATGGAGACCAGCCTCATCTGCCTTATATAATAACAGATGGGACAAGTTCGTCGAATGGAGAAGAGGGAAACAGTTACATGGAGATATAACGATACCTATAGTAGCCGAATTCTTGACCCATCTCAGAAACGACAAGAAATTACGACACGGCACTATCGAAGGATATAGATCAGCCCTGTCATCAGTATTACAACACGATGACCTATTTATAGGTACCCATCCAGTACTAAATCGACTTATGAAGTCTTTTGCACGGGAAGATATAAAAGTACCACGTACTTTTCCTAAATGGGATCTATCTATAGTATTGTCGGCATTGATGAAAGCACCGTATGAACCCATGGGTAGTGCGACATTACTATCAGTCTCCAAGAAAACTGCTTTTCTCTTAGCCATGGCTACGGCGGCTCGCGTGTCAGAACTACACGCTATTGATATCTCCACTGTAACCCATACCAAAGAATGGAAAGCAGTGTCGTTCAGATCGCTCCCTGAAATTATTGCCAAAAACCAGTCGTCAACCTTCGGTCCACTCGGACATCGGCAATACACAATACCAGCTCTAAGTAAAAGTGTGGACTTCCCGGATAGATTGCTTTGCCCCATAAGAGCCTTGAGATATTTTATCACAGCGACTCAACCCCACAGAAAGCAGAGAAAACGCCTATTTATCTCTTGCAAGCCCTCGTCAGAAAAGGACATCGCAAAGGGCACTGTAGCGGGATGGCTAAAAACAGTTATCACAGATAGCTATAAAACGGCACAAATCTCCACTCCGATTTGGGGTAGCTGCAGACCCCACGAAATCAGAGCACTGGCAACAAGCCTAACCACATGGAATACTGCATCCATCGAACAAATCGTGGCCAGCTGCCAGTGGAAGTCCCACAACACTTTTCAAACTTTACTTACGAGACATACAGACCGATCTAAATGGACTATACACTCTGGGGCCTTTGGTGGCCGCCCAGGTGATAGTTACCAAGTAAGTAACCTGTTCCCTCCCTCTTCCAGGAAAGGAAAAAAAGAGGGGTGGGGGGGTGAAGATTTCAGAAGTACCTCAGGAACTCAGGGTAAGTTGTACTTTGTTACTGGACTGCGCTATTGAGTTAGTAAAACAGGGCAAATGTCAACACTGAAATCAGAGATCGAAGGATTAAGTGATATACGGTAATCTACATAATAGGAAGGTTAATGTACTACCACCGGAAGTGACGTCATAGGAGTCATCACACCGGAGAAACGTTAAGATACGTTAAATATCACTATCCAAAAGGGCATAACGGTAAACCACGTCATAAGTGATACGGGAGAATAGTGACACCGGAAGTGACGTCACAGATGACGTCATCACCGGAAGTGACGTCACAGATGACGTCATCACAGGAAACGACGTCACTAAAAAGTCTAAGTATCACAAGGGAATATACATATACCCTTCACATGACGCCTTGAAAATTCTATACGTCTAAGTCTTGTAAGTAGACTATTAGACACATCCGTTTAAGACCCCTTTTGGCATATAATC